>NC_026004.2:37272487-37336966 GCF_000442705.2 Elaeis guineensis | reverse complement strand
CTTGTATACTTGTGAGGAGTGTGCTCCACGAGTATGTGGCGGTTGTCACGACCTCTCACTTGTGATCTTAGGTCGAAGGCATGACAATATCTTCATAAACATAGTCGATACTAGATATTTGTTAGTTGTGTTGGCCTCTTAGCTGAGATCTTATCATAGGAAAATCAATCTGTTGTATAGCCAATCAATCTAACATAATTATTACTCTTATTTTCTGCACTCAAACAAAACTTAGCCCTCCATTTTGATCCTTCCATGGACATAGTATAATGATCTACTTTATCCATGGTCTATATAAGGATTTTTGATAAGTCGAATGACTGAACTCTAGAATGCACAAATTGTTTTTCCAACAAATGCTCCCATAATGTTGCCCACTGGAATATAAACTTGACATACATATCAATTGAGAAAAAATTGATGCTATCCATTTGTATGGTTGCCTCCTAGTCCTCATAGCACATGTAGTTAGCATCATGAGATGATAATATTGCCCCCATCTACTACTATTAAGGGATAATCGATTTTGTCTGCAAGGGCCTATGTCAATATGGCCCCTCCAACCTTATCAATAATAGCTACCATTTGAATTTTAGTCCAACTTTGGTCAAAGTATCGACTCCCTATCAGTTTGGTATCTGTATTCTTTAGCAAAATCTCTTTCTTGCCTTAGTTTATAAATCTCGAGGACCCCATATGATAATCTTCAGCCTCATCTTCTTGATAGGAAGTCAAGTTCCTCAAAGACTTTGACATTTCTATATTGATAAGCCACTTTGCCCCATCCAAATATATGATTAACTAGGTTTACCATGGTATGCATTAGAGTATGCCATGGTGTACTGTATTAGCTTTCACTAATGGAAACAAGCCTCTCAACTTCGTTTGTCATTGTATCCAAGGCTCATATCGTTATGCACGAAACAACAGCTTAGTAGCCACTCAACTTGTAAATGCTTCTAATTGGCTGGCTGACTCTCATCCACATAGAACTTGAACTACATGACCACATTGTTGGAAAATGTGTCCCAAAAAGCCAATCGTCAAGCTGTTGACGGTTGAGCAACCAAATATTGTAATTGATTTGTTAATAAATAAAATATATTTGACATTTTCATCATAAGTTTTCATCTTCTAATGAACTCCATTGTTATGATGAAGTCCTTAGGACTATTTAGATTCGATAAAGAGAGGATTTATCGATTAGTCCTTAAAATTGTTCACGATCAAATGATAGGCTGTTAATAAGGACAACAGCTTCTATCGAGCATAGGTCGCTGTAGGCCATATGGGTTGGTTGTCCTCTTAACCAAGGAGTATGGAGATACTGGTATGGCATACAGGTGAGATGTAAGGGTACATCATCATTGAACATGACCAACTCCAGAGTATTTTGCTGTCGAGAATATCTCTGATGGGATATAGGTATAAGTGTCCCTTAGACTTGAGATCGCCTCAGTGACTTGCAAGCAACTCACTATGCTTTGGTACTGGACTAACTGAATTTCTAATTCAGGAACGGAAGGTTTCTGGGCAAAGTCAAGTACTTGCGAAGTCAGAATGTGATCGAGGTAGAATTGACCACTCCAAGAGTTGGAGAAGAATGAGTCGCTGTATTTTAATTTAGCAAAACCTTGGCCAGGGTAATCCATTAGATGGATTTGATATTTTGAAATATAATGTGGACAACCTAATCAGAGTTGACAGTTGAACTCTAGGGTGTCCTATGATCATTTTGGTCAAGGAGATGAATTATATGAAAACTATATCCGCATGGGTTCTAAGGATGTTGTTCTACACATTCGACCTATCCGATTGTCGGGTACCATTGCTAGATGGTCACTTCGATTGGTATAGAAATTTATTCCTATGCTACCGGCTTAGGTTCGGACCTATGAGGTCACACACATTAGAGTTCATGATCCGATCGGATGGTTGATCAATGATTAAGAATCATTCTAGGGTTAAATGATCAATACGATTGACATTTAACCCAGTGTAAGTGTTGCAGGAGGATCGATTAGCAATTCGATTGCTAATTGGCTTAATTTGATTAAGCCAATGGGCTGAGATTAAGTTTAATTAAATATGATTTAATTAAATTTAGTTTGGGCTTGATTGGATCAAGTCCAATTGGTTTATTGGATAAGCCAAGTGCAAAGAAAAACTAGTCCTAGTTCAACTAGGACTTGGGTCAATCTAATTTTTAATTTGATTAGAAAATTAAATCAGATTTAAATCTAATTTAATCTGATTAAATTAGGTTCTTAATTGGGTTAAGACCTATTTTAATTAGGTTGATCTAATTTTGATTTGATTTGGTTTGAGAAACCAAATTAAAACAAGTCATAAGACAGAATCCTAGTAAGACTAGGATTCCACCTTGCGCCACATAATCCTTCTCCACGCCCTCTCTCTTATTCAACGCCAATCTCCACTTATTTTGTATGACAAAAGTCCTCTCCCAGATCTCTCCCACGTTCACAAAAGGTCTCCTCTCTTCTTTCTTACATGGAAGGTGGTTTGGATCAAATCAAAAAGGAATAAGTTTGGATTTCGAATTCTATGAGATAGAGTTTTAGAAATCCAAAACTCTTTCAATTTTGCACCGAATTTATCCAAATTTTTTTTGGAATTTTTATGGCTTTTAGGGCATACATTATGCACCCTTTTCTGGTGATCCATATATGAAAATATGAAGGAGGTGCTCAAGAGTTGGGCGTCCCTTAACTTGCCATGTTTGGATAAGCCTTGACTAGGTGTTTGACCTAGACAAGGACTCTATCATATCTCTCTATATAAGATGAGTTTCTTCATAAAATTTTAGGAGAAGTCAGAGATTTAAGAGACCTTTGTACCATCCAAAAATTAGAGAGAAATACCTTTGGGTCATGGAGATATAAAAGATGCAAGTTTGAGTGTCTAGAGAGAAAAACGTGAAGAAGAAGAGGGTCTTCTTCTAGGGTTTTTATTTTCATATCTTTTCTCCCTCCATCTTGAGTTTTCTGAGAGTGTCTCAGATCTGAAACTCCTCCTTCTACTTTTCATCTTTGGAAGAGTCCAAATCAAGAAGAAGGAGGCACCTGATCAACCATCAAAGAAGGATCAGCACAGTACTAGCATACTGTGCTGATTTCCTGAAGCAGGACTTCTGATCGAGATTCGTGGGCTCGTGTGGACGACTCCTAGAGGTCGGACGCGTGTGCAGCTTGCAACATCATCCTCAAGCCCAGATCAACAGGGTTAGAACGTCTAACTTGCAAGGTAATAGATCTGATCTATTGTTTAATACATACATTAGATGTAGTATAGAAACATGTTGATATGATCAACATGTAGTTCATGCTATATTTATATATTTTAATTTTTGATTTAATGCTATGTAATAATCATGTAATAGAATCTTAGATTTAGAGATTTTTTGATTTTAAAAAATAAATTTTGATTTATTTTAGTCTTCCGCTGTATGATCTTGAAAAAGTTTCAAGATCTAACCCTGAAACCCTAGATCTGGTTCCAACAATTGGTATCAGAGCCTAGGTTCTTTATTACATGATTATTGATATATGCTTAGATTATTTTTTAGATTATATCTAATTTATAATCTAATTATTAAATCTGAAATTAAAATTTTAGATCAATCACAAACTGCAAGGTTGTCCTGCTGTAAGGTTTACCCCTTACAGTGCAAAGGTTGTCCTAGTTTGTGTAGATCTATCTTTAATCATAAATTTGTTAGATATGATCTAGATTAAATTTATGATTTATTAGATTTAAAAGATATTTAAATCTGAAATAAAATCTCTTTGTTAATAATTTTTGTGCAAAGAAATTGTTTAAAGTTGAAATTATTTCAATTACATGAACCTGTTTAGATTAGATCTAAAGTAGTTTCATGTTTATTTCACTTGCATCATGATTATGAATCAAACATGCAATATGGTTGGTAGAATCATATTGTAAAATTATTTTACAAATATGAAAATTATTTTTTGAAAAGCCAAACCCAACCCTCACCCAAAACTTAATTAAGAATTAAGAAGTTGTTTGAATAGGTTCTAGGATTGTGAATTGAAGAACCTAAGACACAAACCATAACACATTGGGTTAATGGGTTAGCGGGAATTAGGTCCATTAATTGGGTTAGACCTATGGTTAGATTGAAGATGGACTTAATTAGAGAATTGACTAAATCTAATCAATTATTGTCTTAGATTAGGTCAAGAATTCTCTAGATCAATTACAATAGTTGTAGTTGGTCAAGTCCATGTCTTTAACGAGAACCAAATGGACTTGATTCTTGGCTAAGTGGTCTAGCACGAACTGTTAGGTTGATCTAATCGAAACTAATTAAACCAGTTGGTGTCTAAGGTAAACCAGACCGGTGGTTTTTAATTGGGAGCCCGCTTACCTGGCCATTTCTGATGGTGTCTAAGGCAAGCTTTGGCAGACCCTCCCACTGATCGAACTTACCTGACCTCTTGGTGAAATTATGTTTTGATCGGATCACTTGACTATTCGAGCTGACCCATGTCAGCTAGGTAAATCAGTGTGACTGATTTAGGTGCTCCTAGACCAGCCCTTTTAATGGTCTCCCTTAAGCTGACTTGGTGAAGCTAGTGGGAGGATCATGATAAGCTGGTTCATCTGACCTCATCCTCTATATTATTTAAATCTTCTAAAATTATTAGGTCCTTAAAATAATAAAGTTATGGAGATAACTGAATCATAGCCTCCCATTAAGGTGTTTGATAATGAGTCCATTAACTCAATAATCATTGCAGACCCAAAGGCCTGGTGCTTGTTGACTAATGGAATTATCACTCATCATATAACGACTTGGAAGTGTCTCTCTAATGGTGGTTAGGTGAGCCAACCAAAGTTGGGCTTAATCATTCGTTGGTTAGATACACCATGTATGATCATGTTAATGGTTGGACCTAACTGGATCCTTACAGTGGAGGCCAAAGCCTACTGATTAGGTTTCTGGGGCAAAAATTAAAATTACTAGAAATTTTTAGAGAAATAATTGGTTATGAACCTACCCTTAGATGTACATGGGTTGCCAACCAAAGTTGGGCTTGTGTGCAGTCTAAGTGGATTCTAGTACCCGCTAAGAATTAGGGTAATTCCTCGAATTGGAGGTAGAGGCTACCAATTCGAATAAAATAGTGGAAGAAACCTTTTGATTAAAATCCAAATCTTTAGGTTTAATGAATCAATTACTAATTACTTTATGGTTCTCCTTTGTGCAAATATGGCCACTCCCTATGCTCTGATCATTGTTGGACAATGATAAGTTGGTGGGATCCAACTTTGATAGCTGGTATCGAAAGTTGAAGATAGTCCTGGAGCATGAATAGATCCTATATGTGATAATGGATCCTGCACCTGAGGAGCCAGCTGTCAATGCACGTGGAACAGTCAGAGACACTTACCAGAAGTGGCTCAGTGACCGGACCATGGTGCGCTGTATCATGCTGGCTGCTATGAGCAACGAGTTCAGTCGTAGATTCGAGACGGCTCAGCCAAAGGACATGCTTCAAGTGTTGGAGGATGCCTTTGGCACACCCGATGACGTGGAGAGGCACAAGACTAGTTGTGCCATCTTCAACGCCAAAATACGGGATGGTGCCTCTGTCACTGATTATGTATTGTACATGATCGAGCTGATGGAACGATTGAGCAAGCTCGGCTTTCCTTGTATGAGCAGCTTGAGAAAGATGCAATACTGAACTCGCTGCCCAAGTCTTATCTCCCATTCCTCACTCATTATAGAATGACAAAGCCTGAAGTAAACTACCATGGATTACTGGGGTTATTCAGAACTTTGAGAAAGATCACCAACTCCATAAGGAGTCGGTGAACTTAGTGGGAGGTTCGTCTTCTGGTTCTCGACCCTTTAAGAAAGGAAGAAGACAAGAAGAAAAAGTGAAGAAGGTGCAAGTTCAGGCTGGGACATCTGTGCAGTGTCAGACCAAAAAGATCAAACCCGATAAGAGTCAAGCTGAATGCTTCTTTTGCAAGAACGGGGGCACTGGAAGAGGAACTGTCCCCAGTACATTACCTCCCTAGACCCGAACAGGCAGAGAAAGCAGCAAGTTATTGCTGGGCAAGGTATTTATATGATAACTCCTTGCAATTTCTCTATTTGTGATATAACTGACTGGGTATTGGATACCGGTAGCCCTTACCATATTTGCAATTCGTTGCAGGGGTTGCAGGTCAGTAGGAGATTCGAGCAAGGCGAGAGGTTCCTGAATGTTGGAGATGGAAGATCAGTTCCAGTTCTAGCATTAGGAATCTTGAAACTTGTATTTGAATCCCATATCATTGTTCTTAATGATTGTCATTTCTGTCCCAGTTTCTTTTTAAATGTCATTTCTGTAGGCCTTCTGGCCAAAAATGATTATGAAATTTCAATAAAGAAACAAATTTGTAATATCATTGAAATGGTGTTACTATTTTTTGGAATTTGAACAATGGTGTGTATATGTTATCACAACTGTTAATGTAGTCTATTCAACTGGCAAGCACCCTAGATTAGATAGTGTGTCAGATATCTACTTATGGCACTGTAGGCTAGGTCATATAAACAAGAACAGAATAAACAGGTTGACTCAAGAGGAATCCTCAAGTTAGTGATTGTGAATCACTTCCAACCTGTGAGTCCTGTCTTCTTGGTAAAATGACCAAGTCACCTTTTACTGGAAAAGGTGAGAGAGCTACTGAGCTCTTGGGCCTAGTACATACTGATGTATGCGGCCCATGAGCACCAGTGCTAGAGGTGGATATTTCTACTTCATAATTTCACGGATGACCTATCCCGATATGGATATGTCTATCTGATGAAACATAAGTCAGATTCATTTGAAATGTTCAAACGATTCCGAAGTGAAGTAGAAAAACAAACTGGGAAGAGTATTAAAACTCTTCGATCTGATCGAGGAGGAGAATACCTTTCTAGTGAATTTCTCACATATCTAGGAGAGAATGGGATTCTCTCCCAATGGACTCCTCCAGGAACACCACAGCATAATGGTGTGTCTGAAAGGAGGAATCGGACTCTGTTAGACATGGTCCGATCCATGATGGGTTTTGCTAGCTTGCCGATATCCTTCTGGGGATATGCACTCGAATCGGCCTGTTATCTGTTAAATAGGTTCCAAGTAAGTCTGTAATTAAGACTCCATATGAGATATGGACGGGACATAAGCCAGCACTTTCACACCTTAGGGTCTGGGGGTGCCCGGCCTATGTCAAACATTAGTCACAACAAACTTGGACCTAGGTCTGACAAATGCTCATTCATAGGGTACCCCAAAGAGACAAAAGGATATTTTTTCTACCATACTGATGAACAAAAGGTGTTCGTCAGCCTTAAGGCAATCTTTTTAGAAAAGGAGTTCCTTGGTGAAGGAACCGTTGCCTCTAAGATTGAACTTGATGAAGTTCAACAGGTAGAAGGACCGACACCAATAGCTGAACCTGAGTCTGATATGATTAGATCAATCCGGAGCCCAATGTACCTGACCATTAAGGCGATCTGTAGAGTACCGCATCACGGACAGATACTACGGTTTCTTGTCCGGGACGGTGATCCCATCGAACTTGATGAGAATAATGAGGATCCGATCACTATATGGATGCATGCAGAGACCTGATTCCGAGAAATGGCTTGAAGCCATGAAATCCGAAATGGAGTCCATGAAGGTCAACGATGTATGGACATTGGTTGACCCACCTGAAGGGGTTAAACCCATTGGGTGTAAATGGGTCTTCAAAAGGAAGAGGGGCGCAGACGGAAAGGTGGAGACCTATAAAGCCCGTCTGGTTGCCAAGGGGTATCGTCAACGTTATGGTATTGACTATGACGAGACGTTTTCCCTGTGCAATGCTCAAATCTATTCGGATAATGCTTGCAATAGCTGCCCATCTGGATTATGAGATCTGGTAGATGGATGTAAAGACAGCTTTCCTGAATGGAGAGCTGACTGAAGAGGTGTATATGATACAACCTGAAGGTTTACATCCACAGATGAGTCCAAGGTGTGCAAGCTTCAGAGATCCATTTATGGATTGAAGCAAGCTTCTCAGAGTTGGAACATGTTTTGATAAGGTGATCAAAACGTATGGCTTCATTAAGAATGAGAAGAGCCCTGCATCTATAAATGGGCAAATGGTCCAGTTGTGGTATTCCTTGTCTTGTACGTGGATGACATTCTCTTAATCCGGAATGACATCCCCGCACTACAGGGAATAAAAGTTTGGTTGTCATCACAGTTCTCCATGAAAGACTTGGGTGAAGCATCCTACATCCTAGGGATGAAGATCTATAGGGATAGATCTAAAAGGATGCTTGGGTTATCCCAGTCATGTACATAGACACTGTGCTGAAGAGGTTCAGCATGGAAATTCCAAGAAGGGCTATCTACCGATAGGCCAAGGAATTTCTCTCTCTAAGAAGGATTGTCCGACAACTCCTGAAGAGAGAGAGCGTATGAGTAGAGTCCCATATGCTTCAGCCGTGGGATCTATCATGTACGCCATGACATGTACAAGACCAGATGTGGCATACTCACTAGGAGTAGTGAGTAGATACCAATCTGATCCTGGAGAAACACTGGAAAGTGGTTAAAGCCATCCTTAAGTATTTGAGAAATACTAAGGACCAATGTTGGTTTATGGTGAGTCAGATCTGAAACTTGTGGGGTTCACAGACTCCAGCTTCCAATCTGACCATGATGACAGCAGGAGGTGTCGGGTTATATCTTTACTCTGAATGTGGAGCCATCTGCTGGAAGAGTTCCAAGCAGCATACTGTGGCAGACTCTGTTGTGAAGTGGAGTATATCGCAGCATCAGATGCCGCGAAGGAGGCTGTGTGGCTGAGGAAATTCATCAACGAGCTCGGAGTAGCACCCTCCCTCGATGGTCCGTCCTGCTCTATTGCGACAGCACTGGTGCCATAGCTCAGGCGAAGGAACCCAAAGCACATCAGCGGGCGAAGCACATCTTGCACCGCTTCCACCTGGTCGAGAGATCGTGGATCGAGGTGACGTCGACCTTCAGAAGATCGACGGAAAGGAGAACCTAGCCGACCCCTTCACTAAAGCCTTGGCAATAAAGGAGTTCGACAACCACAAGTCGAAGATGGGTATAGATACTGTGCCGAGTGGCTTTAGGAAAGTGGGAGTTATTGGGAAATGTGTCCCAAAAAGCCCATCGTCAAGCTGTTGACGGTTGAGCAACCAAGTATTGTAATTGATTTGTTAATAAATAAAATATATTTGGCATTTTCATCATAAGCTTTCATCTTCTAATGAACTCCGTTGTTATGATGAAGTCCTTAGGACTATTTAGATTCGATAAAGAGAGGATTTATCGATTAGTCCTTAAAACTGTTCACGACCAAATGATAGGCTGTTAATAAGGATGACAGATTCTATCGAGCATAGGTCGCTGTAGGCCATATGGGTTGGTTGACCTCTTAACCAAAGAGTGTGGAGACACTGGTATGGCATACAGGTGAGATATAAGGGTACATCGTCATTGAACGTGACCAACTCCAGAGCAATCTGCTGTCGAGAATATCTCTGATGAGATATAGGTATAAGTGTCCCTTAGACTTGAGATCGCCTCAGTGACTTGCAAGCAACTCACTGTGCTTTGGTACTGGACTAACTGAATTTTTAATTCAAGGACGGAAGGCTTCTGGGCACAGTCAAGTACTTGCGAAGTCAGAGTGTGATCGAGATGGGATTGACCACTCCAAGAGTTGGAGAAGAATGAGTCGCTGTATTTTAATTTAGCAAAACCTTGGCCAGGGTAATCCATCAGATGGATTTGATATTTTGAAATACAATGTGGACAACCTGATCAGAGTTGACAGTTAAACTCTGGGGTGTCCTATGATTATTTTGGTCAAGGGGATGAATTATATGAAAACTATATCCACATGGGTTCTAAGGATGTTGTTCTACACATTCGACCTATCCGGTCGTCGGGTATCATTGCTAGATGGTCACTTCGATTGGTATAAGAATTTGTTCCTATGCTACCAGCTTAGGTTCGGACCTATGAGGTCACACACATTAGAGTTCATGATCCGATCAGATGGTTGATCAATGATTAAGAATCGTTCTAGGGTTAGATGATCAATACGATTGATATTTAACCCAGTGCAAGTGTTGCAGGAGGATCGATTAGCAATTCGATTGCTAATTGGTTTAATTTGATTAAGCCAATGGGCTGAGATTAAGTTTAATTAAATATTATTTAATTAGATTTGGTTTGGGCTTGATTGGATCAAGTCCAATTGGTTTATTGGATAAGCCAAGTGCAAGGAAAGACTAGTCCTAGTTCAACTAGGACTTGGGTCAATCTAATTTCTAATTTGATTAGAAAATTAAATCAGATTTAAATCTAATTTAATCTGATTAAATTAGGTTCTTAATTAGGTTAAGACCTTTTTTAATTAGGTTGATCTAATTTTGATTTGATTTGGTTTGAGAAATCAAATTAAAACAAGTCATGAGACAGAATCCTAGTAGGACTAGGATTCCACCTTGCGCCACATAAACCTTCTCCATGCTCTCTCTCTTATTCAACGCCAATCTCCACTTATTTTGTGCGACAAAAGCCCTCTCCCAAATCTCTCCCACGTTCACAAAAGGTCTCCTCTCTTCTTTCTTACATGGAAGGTGGTTTGGATCAAATCTAAAAGGAATAAGTTTGGATTTCGAATTCTATGAGATAGAGTTTTAGAAATCCAAAACTCTTTCAATTTTGCACCGAATTTATCCAAATTTTTTTTAGAATTTTCATGGCCTTTAGGGTTTACATTGTGAACCCTTTTCTGGTGATCCATTCACAAAAATATGGAGGAGATGCTCAAGAGTTGGGCGTCCCTTAACTTGCCATGTTTGGATAAGCCTTGACTAGGTGTTTGACCTAGATAAGGACTCTATCATATCTCTCTATATAAGATGAGTTTCTTTGTGAAATTTTAGGAGGAGATATATATTTGAGAGATCTTTCTTCCATCCAAAAATCATAGAGAAATACCTTTAGGTCGTGGAGATATAAAAGATGCAAGTTAGGGCATTTAGAGAGAAAAATGTGAAGAAGAAGAGGGTCTTCTTCTAGGGTTTTTATTTTCATATCTTTCCTCCTTCCATCTTGAGTTTCCTGAGAGCGTCTCAGATCTGAAACTTCTCCTTCTACTTTCCATCTTTGGAAGAGTCCAAATCAAGAAGAAGGAGGCACCTGATCAACCATCAAAGAAGGATCAGCGCAGTACTAGCATACTGTGCTGATTTCCTGAAGCAGGACTTCTGATCGAGATTCGTGCGCTCGTGTGTACGACTCCTAGAGGCCGGACGCATGTGCGGCTTGCAACATCATCCTCAAGCCCAGATCAACAAGGTTAGAACGTCTAACTTGCAAGGTAATAGATCTGATCTATTGTTTAATACATACATTAGATGTAGTATAGAAACATGTTGATATGATCAACATGTAGTTCATGCTATATTTATATATTTTAATTTCTGATTTAATTCTATGTAATAATCATGTAATAGGATCTTAGATCTAGGGATTTTCTGATCTTAGAAAATAAATTTTGATTTATTTTAGTCTTCCGCTGTATGATCTTGAAAAAGTTTCAAGATCTAACCCTCTTTTTCAAGATCTAACCCTGAAACCCTAGATCTGGTTCCTTTTTAATTACTAGACTCAAAGACAAGCTGTAAAGTTCTCAAGGCCAGAACTGAAACAAGGCTTTCATCTCCAAGGTTAAGGAACCGCTCACCCTCTCAAAATTTTTTACTTACCTGCAGTCCCTGCAATGAATTGTATATATTAATAGGACTTTCGATATCCAATACCCAGGTAGTAGTATCACAAATAAATAAATTATAAGGTGTTATCATATAAATATCTTATGAAGCAACCACTTGCCTCTTTCTCTTGTTCTTAGGCCTGTTTGGATCAAGGGTGGCTGTATAAGCAGGACAACTTCTTTTCCAATGACTCAGCTTCTTATAGAAGAAGCACTCTGTCTGGCTCTTGTCAACTTTTGATGGTTTGCTCTGCTTGGGATCGACGGCATGAGATTTTTACAGATTTTTTTTCTTTTCTCTCTTAGAGGATCGACGCCTTGTAGATGAACCTCCCACTAAATTCACTGGCTCCTTTTGGAGCTGGTGATCCTTTTCAAAAGTCTGCAATAATCCTAGCAAACTATAGTAGTTTACTACGGGCTTCATCATTCTTTAATAACTGAGAAAGGGTAGGTAGGATTTCAGTAGCGAATTGAGAATAGCATCCTTGCCTAACTGTTCATGCAATGGAAAGTCAAGTTTGCTAAGGTATTCAATCTGCTCAATCATGTATAATACATGATCAGTGATTGAAGCTCCCTCTCGTATACGGGCATTGAACACTGCGCAGGAGATTTTATGTCTCTTCGCATCTTTAGGGGTGCCGAACAACTCATTCAATATTTGAATTATCTCCACAGGCTGCGCATCCTCGAACTTACGACAAAATTTATCATTCATAGCTGCCCTCATCATGCAACACACAGTCATGCGATCATTGAGCTACTTCATGTAAGTGTCTCTCGCAGCACGATGAGCATTGGCTGTAGGTTCTTCAGGTTCCTGATCCGTAAGGACATACAAAATTTTCTTATGCTCCAACATGATCTTTAACTTTCGATACCAGTTATCGAAGTTGGGTCCGATGATCTTGTCGCTATCCAACAGTGAACGGAGGGATAGTGTGTTGGCCATAACTGAAAGAAAAAAATATTAGCCTATTAGTATATGAATTATTTTTTAATTCTGAAGATATAGACTTTAGTCTAAAGGTCCTCCCACTATTTTTTGCAAATTGGTAGCCTCTAGCTCCAACTCGAAGAATTACATTAATTCCTTAGCGGATACTAGAATCCACATAGACTGCATTCGGACCTAAGTGTGGCTCGGCCAACTCTAGTGCATTCATGGGTAGGTTCATAACCAATTGTTTCTCCAAACAACTTCTAACATTGGATTTTGCCCCAGACACCCCTTCAGTAGGCGTGTGGCACCTCCATTGAAAATTCTGATTAGGTCCAACCATTAATATGACACATCAAGTGCATCCAACAAATGGATATCCAGGCCTGAGTATGGCTCGACTAACTCGAGTATTGATCTGAAGGTACATCATGATGGTCATATGATGAATGACAATTCCAATATGTAATAGACACCAGGCATGTGGCACCTCCAATGCCTATTTGAAATATTGGACTCATTATCACACACCTTAATGGCAGGTAATGATCAAGTTATCTCATAACTTTATCACTTTATGGACCTAATAATTTAGAGGATTTGATTTCATTGATCTGAGAACAAGAGAAGAAGTCGACCTACAAGCTGCAAATCCTTCCACTGACTTCACCAAGTCATGTAAAGGATTAAACACAAGCTGGTCTAAAAATACCTAAATCAATCACACTGATTCACCTTAATGGCATGGGTTTGCACGAATCGACTAGTGACCTAATCAAAACATAATCTATCATGTTGGTCAGGTAAGTGAGATTAGTTGGAGAGATCTATCCTTAACTCACCGTAGACACATCTGGGTGAATAGCTCCCAATTAAAAACCATTGGATCGAATCTGCCAAACTTACCTTAGACACCAACTGGTTAATAAGTTTTGATTTGGCACACCAGAAGATTTGGGCTCAACCTTGGAGCTATGATCATGGTCCATTTATTAGGATCAAACACATGGACTTGATCAAACTTCAGCTATTGAGATTGATTTAGAGAAATGCTGACCTAATCTAATTCAACACTTGATTGGATTTTATTAATTTTTCTACTTGGTCCATATGTGTTCCTAACCCTAGGTCTAACCCATTAAAAGGATCTGATTTATGCTAACCCTTTGCTCATCATATTATGTGGTGTCTTAATGAACTTCAATTCTCAATTCTAGATCATTCAAACTTAATTCAAAATTAAGTGTGTGGAACGTATGTTTCAGTTTGTAGAACTATTCTACAAGGGTTTCAAGTAAAGCATACCATATATTTCAACACATAAAAATAAATTTTTATAATATGTTTAACAATTAAACAACGTAGGTATGATCTAAACTTCATTCATACATCTCATGTATTATGATAACTTTTATATCAATACCAATTACATCATATGTAACATGTAATTCAGATCTAAAATAATTTTATATCCAAATTTTATCTTATTATAATATATCATAAATTATTTTAGATCTAATCTAAATATATTTATGATCAAAATAATACATAAAAGTCTATTCACTTTTTTCTTCATGAAATTAGATCACAACGACACTCCTACACGTCATAAGAGAACCCATCGAATAGGCAAAAGAGAGATTAATCTCTTCAATTCTCTTATAATCGGATGGTCTGGTGATCTCATCAATCTGAGTACTAGACTACTAAGATCTGAAATCTAATTTTATATATAATTACATCAACATACAATTATTGATAAAACTATTTTATGTCTTGAACATATCCTTGATCTTATCAATTATATTCTTCATCTAATCCAATTAGATTTAATGTATCATATACATCATATCAAATCTAAAACTTAACTTATACTGATTATAAAATATTAATTTTAGATTTGATATCAAATAAAAAAATTATTAGATATAAATATGAAAGCATAAGGAATTAATTTCTAATAAAATTTATTTTCGCACAGTGCTAAATTATGATAGAATTCAGATCTAAAGATCTATCAAAATAGATCCAATTTAAATCTAAAATAATCTTCACTTCATAAAAAAAATAATAAAATTAAAATTTTATTAAAATAAATCTAAAATAAATTTTTAATTTATATTAATTTTTATCAAAAATTCAGTAAAAATAGAATTCTGTTATAACAGATTTATAACAACCTCAATCAACCATTGATTAGGCACCTCTAATCCAATCAAAATTAGATCAAAAATTTTATATAAATAGATTTAAATGATATTTAATATCACGTAAGAAATTTTAATTATATCTCATATAAATAATCATAAAAAATTTTATTTTATATACATATATTTCAGATCTGCTCAGATACTAGTTGAAGGGAAGGGAACAGTTTCTCTCCAGAATGCCCAGATTGCATCTAAATTTTTTTTTTAATATTCTACTTGTTTATAGATCAAATCTTTACTTGAATCATAGTAGAATCAGAGATCAAATCTCAAATTATTTGATATAAACCTTAACAGAGGTCTGGATATGCAGATCCTCTACTTCGTATGCATGTCAGATGCTGCAGAAAAGCAGGATGAACTCCAATCCAATTAGCTTCGCATATACAATCAATCGAGGGATGAGATGTGATGATATGATATCTCACACCAGTAAGTAGGATATCTAAGAAGGATCCACACCCAAAGAGAGGAGGCGGTAACAAAGAAGAGATGTAGAAGATGAAGGACCTCTCTCTTCACACACCTCTCTCTCTCTTTTTCTCTTCTCTCAATTTGATTTGTTTGCTATTCTATTCTCTTCTCTCATTCATAGGTAGAGACCCTCTCTATTTATAGATAATTCTTATGATCCAATGAGAGGAGGACTCTTTATTCAAATCTGATTTGATTTGATCCAATACTCATGAAAGGACTCCTATATGAGATATAATTGCCATCACTTATGATATCTACTTGCACCCACTCCCAGACCCACTTGGGACACCCCAAATAAGCACCAAATCAATTTTTTGTCATGCTTCATGAGTGGATATTTTCAGTGCAAGTATGAATACTCATATCTCATCCAAAATAGGTCCGATTCGAATCTGATTCAAAGCCAGTTCGAAATAATTTCGAAAGGTTATCAATCTTAAACTCTTTAGAATTTTTATACCAAGTCTAACTTAGATTTTGGACTTATTTAAGTCTAATTAATTCAGATCTAATCTAAAATTAATTAGTACTTAAATCAAATCTTTCATATGTTCCATGGATTATAAATAAAAATTGTTCATCCTCAGGATTGAATCTGAACCTCATGTGTAGTGCTAGCTAGACATAGTCAACTCTTCAATCCTATTTGACCATAACTCAATTCTCAATCAAGTTAGCTTATATGTTCAATCATGTCAAGTACTTCCAGATTGGATATATAAATATAGGTCAATTCTTTTCTACTTTGTCTGACTTGTGTGCGTGACTCCATAGATTCAAACACTAAGCCGGTAGCACAGAAATCAATTCCTACACTAATCGAGATACCATCTAATAATGGTTCCCAACATCCAGATAGGTCGAATTATCACAAAAGAATATTTCAGAATTCATACTCATGGTTATTGCATAATTCATTCTTTTGATCCTAGATGCTCTAAGATGGTCTCAGGTTAACTGTCAACCGAGATTGCTTCATCCATATTGTATTTCAACCTTTCAAATCTATCTCATGGATTACCCTGGCCAAGGCTTTACCAAATTAAAATACAATGATACATCAACTCCAATAATCTAGAGGGGTCAATCTCATCTTGATCCACACACAGACTTCATAAGTACTTGACTGTACCCAGTAGTCTTCCATCATTGTATTAAAAATCTAGATAGTTTGGCACCAAAGCATAGTGAGTTGCTTGCAAGTCACTATGGTGATCTCAGGTTTGAAGGATATTTATATCCATATATTTCACGAGCAGCTCTTGACAGCAGAATACTCAGTAGGTGAGTCACTTGTTCAATGATGATGTACCCTTACATCTTACCTGTATGCCATACCAGTGTCACCACACTCCTTGGTTAAGAAGACAACCAATTCATATGGCACACAACAACCTTCACTCGATAAATGTTATCATCCCATAATGACATATCATTTGACTGCGAACTTATTTAAGAACTATACGATAAATCCTCTCTTTATCGTACACTAGCATAGTTTTAGAAATTTTATCACAATACAAGAGTTCAAAGAAGATGTCACTTTGTGATGAAAAATATTAGAATAACTATTATTCAATAATCAATAATTCATATACAAGGATGAACTCAATCATCACATGATTGATTTTAGGACATAATTCTCAACAATTGCTCCACCATTCAGGGTATAAATATATTCCGACATGCTTTTGCTGTCATCATGATCTGACTGAAAATTAGAGTCTGTAAACCCCACAAGTTTTAAGTCGGATTCTCCATAGATAAGCTACTGATCCTTAGTATTTCTTAAATACTTAAGGATGGTCTTTACAACTTTCAGTAATTTTCATCTAGATCAGACTGGTATTTGCTCACTACTTCTGACGAGTATGCCACATCCGATCGCATACATGTCATGGCATATATAATAGATCCCACTGTCGAAGCATATGAAATTCTACTCATATGCTCTTTCTCTTGAGGAGTTGTCAGACAATCACTCTTTGAGAAAAATTCTTTGATCTATAGAAAGATAGCTTTTCTTGAAATTCTCCATGCTAAACTTTTTCAGCATAGTATCAATGTACGTCGACTGAGATAATCTAAGCAACATTTTAGATCTATCTTAATAGATCTTCATCCTAAGGATGAAGGATGCTTCTCCCAAGTCTTTCATGAAGAACTATGATAACAACCAAATTTTTATTTTTTATAATATAGGAACGTCATTCTCGATTAAGAGAATGTCATCGACATACAAAATAAGAAATAATACCACAGAGTTATTAACCCATTTGTATATGCAGGGTTCCTCTCCATTCTTAATGAAGTCATACGTTCTGATCACTTTATCAAAATATATGTTCTAACTCCGAGATGCCTACTTAAGTCCATAGATGGACCTTTGAAGCTTGCACACTTTAGACTCATCTGTAGATATAAAACCTTCAGGTTGTATCATATATACCTCTTCTTGTAGCTCTCCATTTAGGAAGGCTATTTTCACCTCCATTTGCCAGATTTTATAGTCTAGATGTACTGCTATCACAAGCATAATCCGAATAGACTTGAGTATTGTCATAGGAAAAAATATCTCGTCATAGTCAATACTATAACGCTGATGGTAACCCTTGGCAACCAGACAAGATTTATAGGTCTCCACCTTTCCATCTGCTCCCCTTTTCTTTTTGAAGATCCACTTACATCCTATGGATTTTATCTCTTCAGGTGAGTCAACCAATGTCCATACATTATTGATTTTCATGGACACTATTTCGAATTTCATGGCTTCCAGCCACTTATCGAAGTCAGACCTCTGCATCGTATCCATATAGATGATCGGATCCTCATTGTTCTCATCGAGTTCAACTGGATTCCTATCTCGAACTAAGAAACTGTAGTATCTATCTGGTTGATGTGGTACTCTACCATATCTCCTTAAAGATGTTTCTACAATAGGTTCTAGATTTGATCTAATCAAGTCCGACTATATGGGTTTATTAGATTGTGTCGGTTCTTCTACCGATGGAACTTCATCAAATTCAATCTTTGAGGCATTAGTTCCTTCACCAAAGAATTTCTTTTCTAAAAAGATAGCCCTATTGCTAACGAACACCTTCTGTTCAACAGCAAGGTAGAAGTAATATCCCTTGGTCTCTTTTGGGTATCCTTTAAATAGATATTTGTCAGACCTAGGTCCAAGCTTGTCAATTTTCAATCATTTGATATAAGCCAGACATCCCCAAACCCTCAGGTGAAAGAGTACTAACTTACGTCCTTCCACATCTTATGTGGTGTTTTACTTACAGACTTACTCAAAATTTTATTTAAAATATAACAAGCTGACTCGAGTGCGAATCTTCAAAAAAAAATTGACAGACTTGCAAAGCCCATCATGGACCGAACCATGTCTAACAAGATTTGATTCCTCCTTTTCGATATACCATTATACTGTGGTGTTCTAGGAGGGGTCCATTATGAGAGAATCCCATTCTCTTCTAAGTATGTCAGAAACTCACTAGAGAGGTATTCTTTTCCTTGATCGAACTAAAGAATTTTAATACTCTTTTTAATTTATTTCTCTATTTCATTACGGAATTATTTGAACATTTCAAATGATTCTAACTTATGTGTCAATAAGTAGACATGCCCATACCTCGATAGGTTATCTGTAAATGTAATGAAATAATAATATCCACCTCTAACACTAGTATTCATAGGTCTACATAAATTAGTATGTATCAGATTTAGAACTTCACTGACTCGCTCACCTTTTTCAATAAAAGATGATTGGTCATTTTTTAAAGAAGACAGGACTCACAGGTTGGAAGTGATTCACAATCACTAACTTCGAGAATTCTCTCTTGTGTCAATCTATTTATTCTGTTCTTATTAACATGACCTAACCTATAATGTCAAAGGTAGATATCGGAGACATCACTAATTCTAGGGTTTTTGTGGGATATATACATTATACTAACAGATTGTGATAATATATAAATACTATTGTTCAGTTGTCCATTCATCACATTAACATCATTCATAATGATATTAAAATTATTTTTTTTATTAAAATTTTATAATCGTACATGGTCAAAAGACCTACAGAAATAATATTCAATAAAAAGAAAGGACAAAAATGACATTCACTTAGAATAATTACATTAGACTTGAATACAACTTAATAGTCCCTAACGCTAGAACTAAAACTGATCTTCCATCTCCAACATTAAAGATTCTTTCTCCTTCTTCAAATCTTCTACTAACCTACAGACCCTATAACGAATTGTAAATATTAAAAGGACTTTGAGTATCTAATACTCAGGTAGTAGAATCATAAATTTAGAAATTACAAGGTGTTATCATATAATTATCTTGTCCAGCAACAACTTGCTTCTTTCTTGGTCTATTCGGATCCAGGGAGGCAATGTATTGAGGATAATTCTTTTTTTAATGCCCCTGCTTCTTGCAGTAGAAGCATTCCGTCTGACTCTGGTCGGACTTGGATTTTTTGGTTTGACTGGGCTTGGGTGCCCCAACACTTTGCACCCTTTTCTTGTTCTTCTTGTTCTTCTTTCCTTTCTTAAAGGTTCAACATCCAGAAGAAGACCCTCCCATAACATTCACTGACTCCTTTTGGAGCTGGTGATCCTTCTCAAAGTTTTACAGTAACCCCAACAAATCATGGTAGTTAACTGCAGGCTTTGTCATTCGAAAATGAGTAAGAAAAGGGAGGTAGGACTTGGGCAGAGAGTTCAGAATAGCATCTTTTTCTAACTGCTCATGCAGGAAAAAATTGAGCTTGTTTAGGCCCTCAATCATCTCGATCATGTACAATATATGATCAGTGACTGATGCTCCTTCCCTCATTCAAGCGTTGAAGATGTCACAACTAGTCTTATGCCTCTCAACATCATTGGGTGTGCCAAAAGACTCGTTCAATATTTGCAACATATCTTGTGGCTGAGCATTCTCGAAATAATGGCTAAATTCATCATTCATCACTATCAGCATAATATAACAAACCATAGTTCGATCGTTGAGCCACTTCTGATAAGTGTCTCTAACCATGCTATGTGCATTCAGAGCTGGCTCCTCGAATGTCGGATCTATCAATATATACAAGATCCATTCATGCTCTAGAACTATTTTGAGCTTTCAATACCAACTATCACTATCGAATAGTGATTAGAGCAATAAGGTGGTGGCCATAACTGCAAAAGAAAAATTAGAACCTAATTAGTATATGAATTGACTAAGCCTAAAGATATGGATTTTAGTCTAAAGGTTCTTCCACTATTTGTTTTGAATTGATAGCCTCTACTTTCAATTTGAGAAATTACACTAATTTCTTAGTGGGTACTAGAATCCATATGGACTGCACATGGGCCCGAGTATGGCTCGGCCAACCCTTGCGTACCCACGGATAGGTTCTTAACCAATTGTTTCACCAAATAATTTTTAGTATTCAATTTTGCCCTAGACACCTCTTCAGCAGGCATGTGGCATCTCCACTGAAGGTTCTGATTAGGTCCAACCATTAACATGTCAGAATTTAGTGTATCTAACAAACGAGTGATCAAAGAGTGTCAATTTGATCAACCTATAGACTTGGATTCGACCACGGAGCTACGATCAAAGTCTATATTGGTCTAATCAAAGATATGGACTTGACTAACTATAACTATTAAAATTGATTAAGAGAAAAAATTGATCCAATCAGAATTAATTTTTAATTAGATTAGATCAATTACTAACATGATCCACTATCAATGATTTCTAATCCTAGGTCTAACCCAGTTAAATGGACTTGACTCGAGCTAACCCATTACCCATGAGTTATAAAATTAATATCTTAGATCTTTGATTCTCAAATCTAGATCGCTTAATTCTCAATTAAGTTTTAGACTGATATGGGTTCGGGTTCGATGTTTGAAAATAGTTTTTAATTTTATAAAATATTTTTATAATCAATCATCTAATGATCAAAATTTTAATTTCAAATCTAATATACATTATTTCAGATCTAAAATAAAATTTTAAATTTTTTTTCATTATTCATCATCATAAAAAAGATCACACAGCACCCCTACATGCTATAGGAGATCCCATCGAATGGATAAATAGGATAGTAAAATCCTGATTTTTTCTATGATCGGACAGCTATGAGGATCTATCCAATCAGATTACTATACTACTCAGATTCAAAATTAACTATTTAGATCTAATCTAAATAATTAAAATCAGATTATATACAAAAAAATTTATGTCATAAGAAACCTGGCTCTGATACCATATGAAGAAAAAATGGGTAGTTCAAGGTATGTATTTTTAAAATTTTATAGCAGAATAATAAAATATTAAATATTTTAATATTTTAAATATACTTTAGATTAGATCTAAACTACTATTAAGGATCTATGACATAAAAAATTTATATATAAAATCTAAAATAAAATAAAAAACTGCATCGATCACATCGATGCCCTGAATTTGATCTAACCTTTAGATTATGTCGGTAGAGTTTAGAACTCATCACTTTTTTATGGGTTGATGATCTTCACTATTGGTATGTATGGTATGAAGCTCTCACTGATATTGAGCAGCCGCATAAGCATCCGACCTCTACAGATGATCCATACGAAGCCCCTCGGACCGATCAGCCCTCCACGGGAGTGCTAGCTCGCGCAGTCAGCTTCTGATGGCAGATCTAACTTGATCTTCTTCTTCAATTATCTCAAACCTTTTCAATGTCAAAGATAGATCAGAGAAGGATTCTGGATGATAGATAAAATTTAGATGAAGACTCTCTTCTCTTTGATTTTTTCCTCACTCAAAAATCTAGAACAGTTCTAGGTCTCTCACCCAAGAGGAGAACGGTCTTCTCTTTTGTTCACACCAAAGAGGAAGGAAACCCACCCTATCCTTATATCTCAAAGAAATATTTTTGACCCTATTTCTCTATGATATCTCATGGTGAAGAGTACTCCTCTTTTGACACACAAAATTATGGTCTTTTTATGATTGTCGCACAAACTAGATAAAACAGGATAAGGGCTAGAGTTTGTTATAATTTAATCTTTTGAATTTCAATTCAACTCTAACATTTTTTCACCCTTATCTAACTTAAGGAGAGACTTACCAAAAAAAATTAGGTATAAAAATCAGTTAGAAAGACCTCCTTTTCTCATACACTATAGACCCCTTCAAAAGTAGCCAATGTGTAGAAGGATATGGATAAGGTTTTAAGTTGAAATTCAAAATAATTTGAATTCAAATCAAAACCAACCAATTTCTATTCTTAATAAGTGATAAAAGAAAGATTATTTTTTAATTTTCTCATGTACAAACTAATTTTATATGGTGAGAAAAGGTGTGAGATAATTTAGGTGGCGTAAGGGATAGAGTCCTACTCATTTGGGACTCTAGGATTTAACCAATTGGATTTCTTTCAAATCCAATCCAATTAGATCCAAATAAAATATGATAAACTTAATTTAATTAGTCTCTTATAATTTTAATTAAATTTGATCAAATTAATAAATTAATTAAGCCATAGATCTGATCAAATCAGGATCATTTCTCCCCTACCGATTTGGTCATCTCATAACCTAATCAGACTTGACCTGATTGAATCAAATTCAATCAGACTTGATCCAAACCTTAATGCTCTATCAAATTGAGCTAATTAGTAATCTAATCATTAATTAATTTTTTATTAATAATAGAGTCTAAATCTAGTGGAACTCTTCTCTAAAGTTTCCATCCAATGGGACTCTTCAATAGAGTCCCCATCAAGTGAGACTCTTCACCAGAGTCCCCGTTGACTGGGACTCTTTAGATTAGCTAAGTGATCAGAGAGAAATTTTTAATGTGTGTGACCCCATAGGTTTGAACCTAAGCTGGTAGTATAGGAACTGATTCCTGTACCAATCAGAGTTACCATCTAGCAATGGTACCCGACGTTCGGATAGGCTGAGTGTATGTTAAGCAACACTCAAGAACCTTTTTGAATATAGTTACCGTATAATTCATCCCTTTCACCCAAATGCTCAAGGTGACTTAGAGTTTAACTGTCAATCTTGATATGGTCATTTATATTATATTTTAATTTTCAAAATCCATCACATGGATTACCCCGATCAAGGTTTTACTGAATTGAAACACATTGATACATTAACTCTTACTTATTCGGAGGGGTCATTCCATCTTGACTCACACACCGACTTCACAAGTACTTGACTATGTCAAGAAACCTTTAATCACTAAATTAAAAATTCAAATAGTCCGATACCAAAGCATAGTGAGTTGCTTGCAAGTCACCGTGGTGATCTTAGGTCGGAGGGACACTTATACCTATATCTCTTCGGAGTGACTCTTGACAGCAGAGTGCTTTAGAGTTGGTCACGTTCAGTAAAATGTACTTCTATATTTCACCTGCATGCCATACCAGTGTCTCAACACTTTTTGGTTAAGAGGACAACCAACCTATATTGCACACAATGATCTACACTTAATATGTTTATCATCCTAGTAATAGCATATCATTTGGTCGCAAACTCATTTAAGGACTAAACGATATATCCTCCTATATCGAATCAAATAGTCCTAAGAACTTCATCACATAACAGGAGTTCAAAATGAGATGTATATAGTGATGAAAAATCAAATAATATTTATTAATTTAATAATTCATATACAATTACAATGATAAGCACAATCGTCAATAGGCTGACGATTGGCTTTGGAACACAATTCTCAACACAAAACTTATTAGATAATAGGCTTGATTGGATCAAGCCCTATGGATTGTGATATGATCTTATATCCAAGAATCAAACCCTGAATTGATGGGGTCTTAATCTAACTAATTCTCTAATTAGATTGGGGCCTAATTATTTATATAATTGAGCTAGGACCTAACTAGTTAGTTTGTTATAACTAATTTCTAAGTTGTTGCCCAGCTATGCAATCCAAGAGGGGGGGTGATTTGGGTTTTAAAATTTTAAACTTAACTTGCAACTATGAAGATTATTTAACAATGAGCAAAATAAGTATGGAGAGTGTAATTTATGCAAGGTGTAAAAGTTGGATGTAAGAATGCAAGAGGATAAAGAAATTTAAAAGAAGAGCAAGTAAGCACAACACAAACAAGAAGATTTATAATGGTTCGGTGCCAACCTTGTACCTACATCTACTCCCCAAGCTCCTACTTGAGAATTTAAATCCACTAGACTATATTCAACCCGAATACAATGTCAGAACCTCCGACTCTAGCTATCCCAAGCTAGAATACTTATTTTTCGAGTACAAGCCAACCCAATACAATCCGATTCAAGGTTCAGATCAACCTTTCCACATTTTGGATTCTTTCCAAAACAAACTAAACTCAAAAATAGAGTATAGGAGTTAATCACATAAAAGTACAGATGTAGCTCCTTAATGAGCAAATAATGCTTTAAATATACTTTACACAATTAGAAGGAAGCTCTTTCTGATTTTCTCAAAGTGGTTGGAGACTTGAATGAGCTCTTGAGGAGTTGGTGAACTTGAAATAAAAGCTTCTTTAACTTCAAAAGGGCTCTTTTCTTAGGGCTGAAATGAATGCTTGAGGAACCTCTTCAAAATTTATTTCTTATCTTTGATTTCCTCCTTTAAGTGCCTTTTATAACTTCAAATAATGGTGGAGAGTAATTTGGATTGAAATAGAGCCATTAGAGCACATCAAATGAGCATTAAATGCAGCCAAAATGAGCTAAAAACTAACCGTTGCAGAATTTTTCCGTCACAGGGGTCGACTCATAGGGTCGACTCATACTCATGGGTCGACTCATGGGGTCGGCCTCTGTGAAAAAGAGCAAAAAATGATTGTTCTGTAATTTTGGTCTGCAGAGCAGCAGAGGTCGACTCATAGGGTCGACTCATGCCAAGGGGTCGACTCATGGGGTCGACTCACAAAGTGTGCCAGCCAAAAATTTTGCATGCCATTCAGCCCTTTTAGCCATGAGTCGACTCATGGGATCGACTCAAAAATATAAATCTAATTTTCTTACAAAATATACTTTCAAAAATATTGAAATTGCCTCCAATAGATTACACATCTTTTGTTCTTGCTCTTGAGGCTTCCGAATCAGGTTTGATAAAATTATGATTTTGTCTCTGAAATATAATAAATCTTTTTTTAAGCTAAAATTATTAGTAATCCCCTCAAATGCTTTGTAATCATCAAAATCAATTCAAGGAGCAACAATCTCCTCCTTTTTGATGATGACAAAATACTTGAGCAAAAGCATATATAAAGTATTGAACATGAATTTCAAATTTATGAAGATGCATCACCTAAATATTATAGTTAAGTATTTGAATGAAATGCATCATAAGCAGTTTGAAGATAAATTTGAAATTTGCTAAAAATTTAAAATTTGCTTATAAGTTCATTTGCTTGGAAAAAAAGAAAGAAAAAAAAAAGTTGATGATTTTGATTCTTTGACACATGTGTCCATTTGCTTAATAATTTACTTATTGCTCATTCTTTATTGCTTATTTCTCAATCTTGATTTTGATTCTCTACTCTCCCTTTTTGACAGCATCAAGGAAGATTCTCTACTCTCCTTTTTAAGGACATATTTTCTCTATTCTCCCTTTTTGATGGGATCAATGTTACTTCTTTAGTCTCCTTCTTTGATTGCTTATTTCTCTATTGCTTATTATTTTACTCCCCCTCAATATAGCAAACGTAAAAGATATACCAATTTGCTCATTTAGAAGATATTACAATTTATAGTATTTCACAACAAATTTAAGTTATTTTTCATATCTCATAATTAAAAGCAATTCAATTTGATCACATTCATAGACATTCATTGAAGGTCAAAGTATCTATATATATATTCAAAAAGTGACTGAATATATAGGTGTTTCAATACATATGAGTCAACTTAGAGTACAAAATTCATGGATAGAAACTATCCAAGAGTCAATCAGTCAACACATTACATAGCCCATAAGATAGATCCTAGACAAAAACAAAAGAAAGGACATACTACACTGGATCTAATAGATATCATGGCTGGAAGGATCGGAGTCTGATGAATCAGAGATAGGATGAGGAGATGTAGGATCATATCCATGAGCTCGACCTCGACCGCATCTGCCTCTGCCATGAATAGAAGTGCCAGCACGAGAAGAGGGGTGAGAAGATCCTGAAGCCTGAGAAGCTATGGACTGAGCTACGAGTGAGAGTTTGATGGTGTCCAAAAGATTCAAAGCTCTCGAGACAGACTGCATCAGGGCACTGAACTGAGTAGAAGCATGTTCACTAGAGCCCCTGATCTCTCTCCTCAAGAAGTCAAAACCACTCTCTAAGACTCCTCGAAGTCTGGCCGCCTCTGCAAATAGGTCTAAGACCTCTGTGATGTCCTCATGTGGCTGTGGATGGGCTAGAGCTAACACTTGCCCCTGTAAGTCAAGTACTCTACCAGTCAGTCTCAATATGCAACCCTCAAACTGCTCAATGTGTACCGACTGATTAGTAAGCATCTGAAAAATAGTGGAGATGTGAGGGATCAGTGCCTGATCAGATACATCCTGAGATGTCAATCCCTATGCAAAGACTGAAGTACCAAACTGTCGAGATAGAATGGATGCTATATGCTGGGATATGATCTCAATCTGATCATCTGCCAATCTGAGCTCTGAAGGATGTGCCCTGCTGTCCGACTGTGGAACTGAAGTATGTCTCCTCGCAGACTCTGACGGGCCAGCCTCATGATCAGAAACAAACTGAATATCTGGTGATACTGCTCTGTGATCATGAAGGGGTGAGGATGGTCCTTCCTCCTCTTCTCTATCCTCAGCTCTCTCTTCCACACCTTTTATCCAACCACCATCAGTTTTAGAAAATCTCATGCGGTGCAATGTGTGACGATTGATAGTGTCAGAGTGGGATAGTCTTGCTACAATCTCCCCCTCAAAACTAACTCCGAACCTCCTAAAAACTAAGGTGAGAGCCATGCCAAAAGGCAAGTGTGCCTTGGACCTGTTCAAGGTCTCTCTCATGGCCTCAAACATCAATGCAGGGAGGTTCAGGGGGGTTTGTGTGATCACATGGTACATAATACAGATGTCCCTACCAAAAAAAAGATCATGTCTACTATTTTTAGAGAAAAATAATTTGGTTACCATGTGGTGTAGTAGTCTCATCTCAATAGAAAGAATCTTTGTCTCTAATTTGTTCAGACTTCCAGTGAAGGTTCCCTTTAGGATAACATTTATTCCTTCCTCTTTAACTGGGAGCTCCATATTGGTATACCCCTCACATGGTAAATGAAGTATCTGCCCCAAAAGCACAGGATCTAGGCTAATGTCTACACCCTTCACTGTGGATTTCACTGTTTCATTGCTGTACCTCAAATTTAGGTAAAACTCTCTGACAAGATCGACATATGTATTTTCTTTCAAGGAGTAGTAAAATTTCCATCCTTGATCCTTAATCTTTGATCCAATGGTGAACCCTTCTTTTTTAAAAAACCTGAAATCAATATTTTTCTTGGATTCTACTTTCCTATCAGAGAGGGGTACCTTACTAGGGTTGATTGGTGACCGGGTTGAAGCTGAAGCTGAACTAGGAGCAGGGTTTGAAGCAGAAGTGGTCTCGGTTGCTAGTCTCTTTCAGCACACACTTTCCTCCAACCGGTGAACTGATTTTCTCCTCTGTGGAAGCTTCATCTTGGGAGCCATTTGCACAGGCAGGACTAGCGCAGAACTTAGGAGAGCAAATGTGAGGGAGAGATGAAGGGTTTTTAGTGGAAAGATAAGGATTTTGGAGAAGTGATGTGCCGATTTAGAGGAGACGGGTAGAGTTTAGGGTAAGCTCGAATCGTTCCAAATGAAGAAGAAGAAGGGGAGGAACTTGGTTCCTAAGTGGGCGATTTGGAGTGTGAGAGTCAGTGGGAGAGGAGTTTCGAGGAAAATCTTGGGTTTGAGGAAGAAGAGAGGGAGACCTTTGGTTCGGAGGAAGGAAGAAGGTGAAGAGTTGGGTTGGCTCAAGGAGAATTTTTAACAAAAAGAGAGCATCCGAAGGATTTTGACATAATTACAAGTTTGCCCTAGGATCAACCTTGGAGGTCGACTCATGGCACAGAGAAATTCAGAGAAATGGTGAAACAATTTTTTTAAAAAAAAATTAAAACTTTAGGAGAAAGATGTTTACTCAAATATTGATCATGTGAATGATAATTTGAGCTTTTGAGCTCAAAATAGAAAGAAAATTGAGCTCTCAAAAATTGGTTCAATGAATTTTTGGCATTAAGAATTTGGAATCAGAGAGATACTTAAGCTGATGGATCAAAGATTCCTAATTCTCTCTTAATTTCATAGAATCTATCTTCACTTAAGGCCTTGATAAAGATGTTAGCCAATTATTTTTCAGTACAAACATAATTTAGAATTATATCTTTATTTTGGACATGTTCTCTTATGAAATGATACCTAATTTCAATATGTTTTGACCTAGAATGCTGAATTGGATTTTTAGTGAGATTTATAGCACTAGTGTTATCACATCTTATGAAAGTTTTATTGAGTTTGATACTAAAGTCTTCGAGTTGTTGCTTAATCCACAAGATTTGAGCACAACAACTTCCGGCTGTAATGTATTCGGCCGTGGCCATAGACAGTGCTACCGAATTTTGTTTCTTGCTAAACCAAGAGATTAGGTTAACTCCAAAAAATTGGCAAGTTCCACTAGTATTTTTTCTATCTAATCTACATCCAGCAAAATCGGCATCTGAATATCCTATTAAGTCAATTAATGAGTTCTTAGAATACTATAATCCTAGAATTTGTGTACCATTTAAATATCTAAAGATTCTTTTAACTGCATTCAAGTGTGATTCTTTTGGATTTGATTGAAAGTGAGCACATAGACAAATACTAAACATAATATCAGGTCTACTAGTAGTTAAATATAATAGAGAACCAATCATGCCTCTATAAAATTTTAAGTCTATACTTTTACCTTCTTCATCCTTGTCAAGCTTACATGATGGGCTCATGGGTGTGCCAATTGCTTTAGAGATCTCCATTCCAAATCTTTTAAGTAATTCTCTTGTGTACTTGCTTTGGGTGATGGAGATTTTTTCCTTCGTTTGTTTGATTTGGAGTCTGAGAAAAAATATAAGTTCTCCCATCATGCTCATCTCGAACTTCCCGTGCATGAGCTCTGCAAAATCTTGACAAAGAGTTTCATTAGTAGACCCAAAAATAATGTCATCAATATATATTTGTATAACTAATATATTATCTTGATTTCTTTTAATGAAAAGGGTTGTGTCTATATTTTCTCTTAAAAAATCATTATTAAGTAAAAATTTGCTTAGCCTTTCATACCAAGCCCTGGGTACTTGTTTTAAACCATATAGAGCTTTATTTAATTTAAAAATATGATTAGGAAAAGCATGATTTTCAAAACCTGGGGGTTGTTCTACATAAACTTTTTCAGCAATATGTCCATTTAAAAAAGCACTTTTGACATCTATTTGAAACAACTTAAAATTCATAAAGTAAGCATATGCAAGTAGAAGTCTAATTGCTTCTAATCTAGCAACAGGTGTAAAGGTCTCATCAAAATCAATTCCTTCTTCTTGATTATAACCTTTTGCAACCAATCTTGCTTTATTTCTTATTATATTTTTATATTCATCCAATTTATTCCTATATGCCCATTTTGTGCCAATTATTGAATATTTTTTAGGTCTTGATACTAAAGTCCATATATTATTTCTTTCAAATTGATTAAGTTCTTCTTGCATTGCATTAATCCAATTATGATCTTTTTCAGCTTCGTCTATGATTTTAGGTTCAAGTTGAGAGACAAAAGCAAAATGATTGAATGCATCTCTAAGTGAGAAACGAGTTCTTACACCATGTGTAGGATCACCAATGATTAGTTTCTTGGGGTGATTATGATCATACCTCCATTCTTTGGGTAGCTCATTTGTACCTTAAGGTTGTTCTTATTGTTCTTCGCCTTCCTCATCCTATTTGTCTTCATGTTCTTCATCATCTTGAATGGTTGAGTCTTTTAGAGTGATCTCCTTTATCCCTTCTATAAGAGGATCTGCATCATCAATACCTTCATTCTTCCTTGAAGGAAGATCGTTAGTTTCATCAAAAACAACATGTATTGACTCCTCTACTACTAAGGTTCTTTTGTTAAAAACTCTAAAGGCTTTACTAGAAGAGGAGTAACCAAGAAAAATCGCTTCATCGGATTTTGCATCAAATTTTTTTAGTCTTTCTTTACCATTGTTTAACACAAAACATCGGCAACCAAAAATATGAAAATATGCAATATTTGGTTTTCTTCCTTTCCAAAGCTCATAGGGAGTTTTCTTTAGAATTCGTCTAATTAAAGTATGGTTTAATATATAACATGTCATGTTAACTGCTTCCGCCCAAAAGTATTTTGGAAGGTTGCTTTCACAAAGCATGGTACGGGCCATTTCTTCAAGAGTTCTATTTTTTCTTTCTACTATCCCATTTTGTTGGGGTGTCCTAGGTGCCGAAAAGTTATGGCCAATTCTTTTTTCATCATAAAACTTTTCAAAATCTTGATTTTCAAATTCGATTTCATGATCACTTCGAATATTTTGAATTGAAAAATCTTTTTTCATTTGTGACTTTTCAATAAAATTTAGAGAAAACATGAAAAGTTTCATTCTTATGTGCCAAAAAGAAGATCCATGTAAAATGAGAGAAATCATCAATAATTACGAAACCATATCATTTTTCACCTAGACTAGTAGTTCTAGTAGGTCCAAATAAATCCATGCCACAGACGACCCTACTCCGAACTTCTTCCGGACTTCGTCAGCATCCGAGCTTCTCCGACAATAAGATTTCTACAGTAACCAAACTCCATCCAAGTTTCTACGACGATCGACTGCCTTCTAGATCTCAAGCGAGCTCCCATGAGAGCCGAACTTCTACTATGAGCAGTCTACTCTGAATTCTTATAGCGGGCTGTCTACCCCAGATATCTACTGTAAGCAAATTCTATTCGAGCCTCTACTGTAAATAAATTTCTTTTGAACTTCTATTATAGGTAGACATCAGCCGAGCTTCTTCGTAGCCAGATCCCAAACGAGCTTCTACCATGGGGCAGGATCCACCGGCCAGGTCGTTACTCCGAGCTCCCATGACAATCGATCTTCGACCAAGCTCCTACAATAAGCGGCCTCCTTTCAGCCTCCCGCAAGAATCGAACTCCATCCGAACTTCCACAGTGGATGGATTCTGGATGAGCTTCTGCAAGAACCGAACTTCCACAGTGGATGGATTTCGGACGAGCTTTTGCAATGGACAGGCTCCAGCAGCTGGATTTCTACAACAGCTGATCGCCTCCGAATCCCTCAGACTCCTCCAGCAGACGAGCCTCCCCAATGCCACCCAAAATCCACCACCGGCCGACCTTCCGCCAGATTCCTCATGAAATCAGACTCCTCCGACGGATAATCTTCAGATGAGCTTCCGCATCAGGCAAATCCCAGACAGACTTCTCTAGCAATTGGACTCCTATCAAACTTCGCCAATAGAAAATCTTCATCTGAGTCTCTACAGCAGATGGTTCTCACCTATAGCCTCAGCGCCCAAGGCCTCCGACAATAGTAGACTCGTCAGCGACCTCAGAAACATCCGAACTTCTCCTAGATCGATGAGATAGAGAGCCATTCTGCTCCATCAGACATCCCAGTTGAGCTTCAGCTGACAAATCCGAACTCTCTGGCAAGCCACGATGAGGGCCGCTACCCTGCTCCACTCTCTGCAATGGATTCCATGTGGCTCCACCACTCTCTGGCAAGCCACGACGAGGGCCGCTACCCTGCTCCACTCTTTACAATGGATTCCACACGGCTCCACCACTCTCTGGCAAGCCACAACGAGGGCCGCTACCCTGCTCCACTCTCTGGCAAGTCACGACAACGGACACCACTCTCCGTAACAAACTCCACATGGCCCTAAACGGCCCCCGATGCCACTACTCTCCGTAACAAACTCTACGTGACTCTGAATGGCCCACTACCAGACGGTTACAGACATCGCTGTCAATCAGTTATGCTCTCCGTCTATAAATAAGAGCCCTCAGATACGTTCTTCCCTAAGTTCAAAACTCTATCTCAAAAATCTGCTAAAATTTTTACTCGAGCACTCCATTTCTGTTGAAGCAGAGTACTAACTTGAGCATCGAAGGATCTTGCCGGAGCACTCCCAACTTTGGTTTAGACTTCTCTTGTAAGTCCCGACGGCGGCCACGGTCATCTCGACTCCAGCAACTCCAACTTCGGTAGAATTCTGCACCAACAGAATTGGCACTAGAGGAAGGGTACGTGTCTTCGCAGTACCCTTGTTCTTGAAGGAGTGCTCAATGGGACTACCTCCAGTCATCTTCTCTGACATCCTTCTCTCCTTCCCCTACTAGATCTCCACCTGATGCCTCCCCGAAGGCATCCACCAGGCGATCCATGGCCTCCGCGGCCAGATCTCAGGCTCCGACCTCGCCTTCAATTTTTCAGGTTCCTCCTCCTCCTCCAACAGTGACGATCGGTATGGAGTAGTTTGATCTACTGGTTTAGCAGGTTAGAGGCCTCATCGAAGTAGTGTAGGCCATGCAGCAGCAGCAGCAATAGCCACAGGCATCAGTGCGGTTGGAAAGGGCATCGTCGGAGTTCCAAGATCCGACAGTAGGGCGGGCCACTTGGGCCAGTCATCCTGTCTTCCCTGGAAAGGAAAATCTGAGGGTGGAGAGCCCTTAGTATGATCATGATTCCACTCCCGAAGGATCCCTAGCTCTACTCTACCAGAAGACCCTCGAGGCTCACAGTCGAGAGGACCTCCTGGATCGAAGGCTCCAGGAGATGAACCGGTGGATCGAAGAGCTCCGCCATGCTCTCCCTGCTTATGGTGAGGACATCTATACTGACCCTCCCTTCTCTCAAATGATCATGCAAGAATCGATCCCGCCAAACTTCAAGCTCCCCCAATTCGAAAGCTACAACGGGACCTCAGATTCGGTTGACCACCTAGAGGCCTTCCGAACAATGATGCTGCTCCATGGCGTGCCAGACTCCATCCTGTGTCGAGCTTTTCCATTCACTTTGAAGGGAGCAGCAAGGAACTGGTACTCGATGTTGAAGCCAGGTACCATCTTCTCCTTTGACCAGATGAGCCACCAGTTTGCGGCTCATTTTGTTAGCAGTCGGTGCCCCCGGAGAGGTTTGGAGTCCCTCATCAACATCAAGCAAAGGGAGGGAGAATCCATCCGAGCTTACGTCAATCGTTTCAACGTCGCCGCATTGGAGGTCCGAAATTTGGACCAATCGATCGCGATGGCCGCCCTGAAGGGTGGTCTTCAGAAGAACAATCTTTTATTTTCTCTAGAAAAGAAGTATCCCAAGGACTTTACTGATTTGCTGGCTTGAACTGAAGGATATGCCCGAGCAGAAGAAGCCTTCAAGATGAAGGACGAGGAGACTGCGAAAGAGCGACAGGCGGGAGACTTAAGCAAGCCCATAGTTGAAAAAGGGCCGAGTGAAGCTCGACTGTGTTCTCGAACTCCTCTCGGACACAGGCATGTTCGGACTCCTCCTCAAGCTCATAAGCAGAGAAGCCCAGACCACAGAGTTCGACGGAGCTCTCCCCCCGAAAGATTCCACAGTTACGCCCCTCTCAATGCATCAAAAACTCAAGTGCTGATGGAGGTTAGGGAGTAGCTGCCAAGGCCAGAAAGGATGTGCTCGCACCCCGAGAAGCACAATCCGAACAAATTCTACCTCTATCACCGTGACCACGACCACGACACGGAAGAATGCATTCAGCTTTGAGATGAAATCGAGGAGCTCATCAGGCGAGGTCGGCTCGACAGATTCATTCGACGTCGACCTGAAGGTAGGGAAGACCGGCCTAGGGTCCTACCGCAGTCGGAGCCGCCAAGGAGGAAGGAGCAGCCTGAAGATTGGCCTCCGATTGGGATTATCAACTCCATCTCAGGAGGACCCCGACGGGGAGCAGACTTTTCGCAGCTATAGGATTCGAAAAATCTACGAATGTATTACCAACAACTTTGCCTTAAATAAAAATTTCTTTCATATTTACATATTTTTTCTTTTGGCATAAGCTTATAACGACAGGAAGTAACTCCCCCATACAAACAAAATTAAGCATGTTAGGAACAGGAGGAGAACCTCATCCTAACATGAGCAAAGATGAAGGCCCGATTTCTTAAAGACCGGATGGGAGGAGAGGCCCTTGCAACAGCCCTTATGTGCCCCCACAGCCTTGTTAGGAATAAGAGGAGAACCTCATCCTAACATGAGTAAAGTCGAAGGCCCGGTTACTTAAAGATCGGATGGGGGGAGAGGCCCTTGCAACGACCCTTATGTGCCCCCACAGCCTTGTTAGGAACAGGAGGAGAACCTCGTCCTAACATGAGCAAAGTCAAAGGCTCAGTTACTTAAAGATCGGATGGGAGGAGAGGCCCTTGCAACGGTCCTTATGTGCCCCCATAGTCTTGTTAGGAACAGGAGAAGAACCTCATCCTAACATGAGCAAAGTCGAAGGCTCGGTTACTTAAAGACCAGATGGAGGGAGAGGCCCTCGCTATTATGATCTAGGTGGTGTGCCCAAGGCCCAGGGGACCAAGGCTAAGGCCAAGGTCCATCATTCATGAGGGCTTCATGGAGGCTCTAGGGCTAGTTGGGCCCTAGGTTGAAAGGCTGTGGGCCTTTCGGGTTCTTGAGGTCTAGGTTATGTGGGCCTCAAGGGACCAACTCTTTATGGGCCAGGTCTGAGCTCAGGATAGGTGAGATTAGATCGAGTCATGGGTGTACATGGGCTTGGATTAACCTAATCTCCCATAGAGTTGGTCAAGGGAGTTTTGGGTTTGGGTCACTTAACCCGGTGTTTATATATACATGTACTTGTATAGGTTTGATCAAGCTAAGTAATAGACAAGACTTTTTCTCCCAAGTCTCTCTCTCTCTTCTCCCTCTCTCTCCAGCAATTGTCCATGCCCCAGGAGTAAGAAACCCTAGGGTTTCTTGCTGCCAGTCCATAAAAGGAAAGAGAAGAAGGGGAGGCGCTAGCCCCTTTCCCCTTGTAGCCGCCTATCAGATCTACTCTCCCCCTCTTGCAGGCATCCAAACACTAGGTCCAAGATATGGAATCTCTTGAGAAGAGGTTGGTATAAGTCCCTCTCAGATCTGGAGTTGATCTGAGGTCGTTTGAGGCATGGGTGAGATCTCCATCAACAGATCTACAAGAAAGGCTGCAGCAGGATAGATCTGTGAGGTCTGTCTCCATCTATCTTCTTCTCCATCTAGAATATCTCAATTTAATATCTACAAATTGAAGAACCTCAGTCCAGGTCTGATCTGGTTGGGTACCAGATCTTGAATTTTTTAGAGGTAGTTTCAGAGGCATTCTTCATCTGGAACGAAAGGCAGACGAAGAAGACAGCAACCAGACTGATTTCGTCAAGGGCCTTGGATTGTGTCCAGATGACTCCAGATCTATTCGTTGCTGGTTTTGCTGCACCCAAGGTCCATGAGAGGAGCCAGGATCGTGCTCCAATAGTTGGTATCAAAGCTACGATGGTGAGGAAGCGGTTCCAAGTGCGAGAAGTTGAAGATCCCAAGTGTTGAAAATTTTCAGCAAGATACCATCAAGGTATATTCTACACTTCTTGATTTTATATTGCTTGTTTGGCTTAGATCCAGTCATGGGCAGCAATATGAAGGTTGAGTTCGAGAAGTTTGATGGCAAGGTGAATTTTTTCATGTGAAAAATCCGGGTGGAGGATCTTCTGGTGCAAGCAGATCTGGATCAGGCTTTGGATGAGAAGCCTGAGGGAATGACAGATAGACAGTGGGCATCGTTGGAGAAGAAAGCATGCTCGGTGATCAAAGGATGTTTGGCGGATATGGCGTTGTATTCGGTGCTGGAAGAAAAGACCTCGAAGGGCCTTTGGTCGAAGTTGCACACCATGTATATGGGGAAGAATATGTGCAACAAGCTAATGCTGAAGAAGAGGTTGTACAGTCTTCGAATGCAGGAGGGATCTGATGTGATTGGCCACATTCAGAGATTCGACCAGTTGTGCACGGAGTTGGTGAATATCGGGGTGAAGCTGGATGAGGAGGACAAGTCTCTATTGCTTCTATGTTCGCTGCCCGGATCATATGATTCTTTGGTGACTACACTGCTCTACAGCAAGGAGACTCTGGAGTATGAGGACATGGTCTCGGTGCTGAGGTTGAATGAGCAGAGGAAAAAGTTGACCAGAGATCGGGCTCCCCAGGAGGGTTTGGCAGCAGGGGAGAGGACAGGTAGAGGCAGAGGCAGAAGCAAGTCCAGGGGATAGTCCAAGTCCAGGAAGGGAAAGAAAGAGGTGAAATGCTTCAAGTGCAACGAGTTCGGGCACTTCAAGTGAGAATCTCCACTATGGAAGAGCAAGAAGAGAGAAAGAAGTGGCTCAGAATCAGTGAGTGCAGTTGCTGGGCAGCAGGTGGAGGATGATCTACTTGTGGTATCAGATGGTCACAGGCATTACACAGAGGAGTGGACACTAGACTCTGCGTGCTCACATCACTACACACCACACAGGTCTTGGTTTGCGACATACACCAAGATAGATGAGGAATCAGTGACTCTAGGCGACAATCATCCTTGTGAGATGGCTGGGATAGGGACAGTCAGGGTGAGGATGTTTGATGGGATTGTGAGGACATTGACAAATGTAAAGCACGTCCCGAAGCTGGAAAAGAATCTGGTGTCACTAGGCTACTTGGAGCGCAGTGGATACAGCTTCAGCAGTAGGGCTAGTAGTGAAGTACTGAATATCTCCAATGGAGCTATGGTGGTGATGAGAGGCAGGAGGTTGGACAATAACCTCTATCGCATGGAGGGATCTGTGGTGACCGGAGAGTTTGATGCAGCAGCTGCAGCACAGGACCAGCAGGGGGTTTACAGGATGTGGCACTACCACCTAGGCTATATGGGTGACAAGGGGCTGAGAGAGTTGAGCAGGAGAGGACTCATCTCTGATCTGGAGGATGGTGCTACAGGGGAGATCTGTGAGCCTTGTCAGATGGGAGAGCAGAGGAGAGTTCAGTTCAACATCAGTACAGCCCGCAGTGCAGCCCCTCTGGAGTTAGTACACACGGATGTGTGGGGACCAGCCCCAGTTTTAGCTAGGAATGGGGCCAGATACTTCATGACCCTGATTGATGATTTCTCAAGGAAGCTTTGGATTTACTTCATGAGAGAGAAGTCAGAGGTCTTCACCAAGTTCAAGATCTGGAGAGCTGAGGTGGAGAAGGAGCAGGGGAGGAGCGTGAAGTGTCTGAGATCAGACAATGGCGGGGAGTACACCAGCAGAGAGTTTCAGGACTACTGTGAGGAGTGTGGGATCAGGAGATACTTCTCAGTTAAGGGGACTCCACAGCAGAATGGGGTGGCTGAGAGGATGAACATAATACTTTTGGAAAAGGCATGATGCATGAGGCTGTAGGCAGGGCTTCCAAAGGAGTTCTGGGTTGACACAGTTGACGCAGCCGATTACTTGGTCAATCGGTCACCTCACACCAGGTTGGATGGCAGGCTTCCAGAAGAGGTGTGGTCTGGGATGTAACCAGCATGTTCATTAACTCGGCCAAGGTACACTGCATCTTATGCATATGGAAGTTCATGATGAACTGACCATATGCATCAGACAAGGACTGAAGGATCACATCAATCTGAAAATCCTTATCTAAGATGATATCGAACTTCTCAAGCTCTTCAAGATCCTTGATCATTGTCAAACAATGATCTTGGACTAACTACCCATCATGCATCTTGGCCTTAAAAAGTCTTTGACAGACTTGATACTTGGCCATGAGACTCTGTTCACCAAACAACTCTTGTAGGTGAGCCAACATTTGGCAGGTAGTCAAAATATTCTCATGTTGGCACTACAAGTCATCAGACATTGCACCCAACATATAGTACCTTGCTTTGTTATCATCATCCGTCCACTTTTTCAGAGACACTCTCTGTTCAGCAGTCGGACGTGCTGGCATGGGAGGTGGGTCCTGGTCCAAGACATGAGTCAATTTTTCGAAACTCAAAATAATTTTGTAGTTCCTTAACCAGTCCTTGAAATTGGGTCCAGTCAATCTGTGGGTGTCTAGTATTTTGGTCAGGAGGTTTGAGGCAGACATGTTTCCTGTAGAGAGTCAAAAATTTCTAGTTAGATTTTGTAATCAGACTTAACCAATTTGTTTAGGGGTTTTATTTTTAAAACAAATTAGGCTCTCACTATTTTCTCAAATCCCTACACTCCCTTGGTAGAGATGTGAAAATCTCTGTGATCAGTGATTTTTAGTGGGTGGTGCGGTCTCACCAACTGGCTCACCACCTCACCTAACAGTTATTGGTGATGGGTCAACCGATGAGTGAACAACTCTTATCCAATGATTCTCTAATCATGGTGCACCCAAAATTTGTTCTCTAATTCATGAAGCTCACCATGTCTGGGATATTGCTCCAATCTTTAATTAAGTCAGACCCACCATTTCCACGAACTAGATTTCTGATTGGGTCCCTCATTGTATCCAAAATATTGAGCCCAACCCATCCTCTAATTCGTAGCATCCAATGCCTAATGGACATGGTTGCATCTTTCTGGTGCAACTGAGCCACTGTAACCAGCCGAGAATAATCAACCTCAGGAAGAACCCACACATCCACAATGGTGGAAGACCTAGACTTAATATTTTCTTAGGAAGATTTGATTTAGGTCTCATTAAACTTGACTTAACATAGTCATAACAATTATGACTAACCTAGTGGTATGGGTCAGTTCGAATTGTTAGCCATCTCTAATCAGAACAGAATCGACACATATGGCCAGGTAAGTGAGATCGATGGGAGGGATATGCCATTAACTTCACAAGAATGCATTCGAGTCGAGTACCTCCCAATTAAAAATCAGTCAATCGCATCTGTCCAACTGATCTTAGACACCAAATTATCGAACTAGAACTAATTGGGTTAGCCTACAATCCAGGCTCTAACTACTGAGCCAAATTAGGTCTTAACTTGATCGAGTCACATCTAAATGTGATTCGATCTTGACCCAGACTTAATCCTATTAGGCTGGTCAATTATTAGCTTTCATGATCCCACCTAACCAACTCTTGATTCGATTTGATCAACCGCTAGACCTAATTGAGCTACCCAAGCCTGAACCCAATTTTATGAAAATATCTTAGATCTGAAATTCTCAATTTTAGACCTAACTTAATTTCATAAGCTTAATTCATTAATTAAGTTTGGGTTCATAAATAAAGCATATAAAATAAATCCTAAGATTTCAGGATCTAGGGTTTTGCAGAAAAGTAAATTTTGATTTCTGATTAAGGATGAATGCGCAGCACCCCTACACGTCATATGAACACCCCATTGAATGGAAAGAGAGGATCTTAAAACTCTATTTTATTCTTATGACCAGACGGCCATGAGGAATACCTTAATCAGAAATATAAATTTAACTACAAAACTAGTTAGATCTAAATTAACATATCACATATACAATTTAAGATCTAACTAATACATGCTTTGTATACATCTTATGTATAAAAAATTAATCTAATTAACATGCATTTAGATTTGATACATCATATGTAATATTTAAAAAACAAGATTTAAATTAAACTATTCAAAATTAAATCTATTCTAGACAAGTTACTAGAATAATTCTACAACTAGTCTAGGCATGCAGCAGATCAATTTTATAGAAAAACTAAAATTTTATTTTTTATTTTTTGATCTGATTATAACACTTATAACATAAAAAAATAGAGAATAAATTAGATTTAATTCATATTTTAATCTCATTAAAACATAAGACTTAAGACTATTCATGGATTCAACTAATCCTAGTCTAGTCATGCATCTTATGCATGTTAGATCTTTTTAGATTTAATTTTAAATATTTTGACTTCAGATTCTATCATATCTGATGTGACATCTAAAATCTTTAATATCAAATAAATAAAAATTAAAATTAGATCTAAATTAGTTCTGAAATAGAGCCAACAATCTGGCTCTGATACCAGTTGAAGGAGGAAAAACGCTTTTCCTCTATAGGATCTTCCAGATTTCATCAAATCTGGGGTGGAATAATTTTAAAAAAAAATTATTCTATATATATTTCAGATTTAGGTCTCTAGATCTAATTTTCATATCTAATATTAAATCTAAAATAAATCTAAAAGGGATGAGAAAATAAGTAATACCTCAAGGGTAATCTGATTACCCTGTAGATGATCTCTGCACAGTCCGAGGTTCTGATGTAGCCACACAAGCGCCTGGCCTCTACCAAAATCTACTCAGGTAGGATCTATAATGTCTTCTCCTCATGAATCTATGCTCCAAAAATCAGATCTAAATCTGATTAGAAAGATCTTCAAAAATCTTTCTGAAGTTGGAGCAGCAACCTGTCGAAGAAGTCTAGCAGCCTTCTGTTCCAGGCGTCACCATGCCTTGGATCTTTGCCAGATGGATGTCCAACTCTTTGGACGTGAAGAGGGGAGGAAGGGAAGTAGGGACGATATGGAGAAGAGGGGAGGGGATGGCAGTTATTGGGTTTTGTGCATAAAATAACTTCTACCTCAAAACCCTAAGCGCAGCAGGGTTTATATAGACCCTGTATGCTGCGCAGTGCCACATCATTCCACCAATCAAAAAATTCCAATAAATTTTGAAAAAATTTTGATTGGTGGAGTGATGTCATCTAATCATATCAAATAAGAACCCCACCTTATCTCCAAAAGATGGCACCAACATTGGATAAGCACAAATAGAGGTGGCGCCCAAGAGTTTAAATTGATCAAGACTCTCCAATCCTTATCCACTTGGGGCACCCACTTTAATCCAATTGGGCTCACACCATAATCTGATTATGGCATCCAATTTGATGTGGCTTGGCTTGTGGACACTCCACAAAAATCCTTCAATGAGTCCTCTTCAGTTTAAGACCCATATGTCAACTTTTGACAGATATCCTAAAATGAAATTGGCAGGTGCTAGGAATTAGCAGGTGTTGTCTTAAATTCATCTCATGAATTAAGACAAGCTTTTTTTGAGATGGACAAGCTTTATATAGACTAATAAAAATCTTCTTAAGATTCGCTGAATGAGTCAAATCATATTTGGCTCAGTAGAGACAGAAAAGATTACACGAGGAGAAAGTTATGCTCAATCGTGTGCTAGCACGATTTCTTTGAACCTAATTGGATCTTATCCAAATCAATTGGGTTAGCCCAATTGATGACATCCAGATCCTAATCTTTATTTGTGTGATCCAGTTAGATTCAATTCTGTATGGTAATGAGACATATCGTGATCTCATCATCGACATCATCGAAACTCCTTTCGATGGACCAAAACTCTTTTGATTCAAATAATTAGAATGATCGATCATCAATATCATTCTAATTGCTCCCAAAATCCATCAGTGACATCTAGCAGTATGTGGTAGAAATTCATCAGAACTGAAGACAAACCTCTCGATGCAGCTACCTGTGTGATTGAGTTCCTCTATCTTGAGTCCCGACTGAATTAGGGTTAAGGTGAACTCGTCAAACCCAACATCAGTCATATGAGTTAATTGATCGATCTGAGTCTGATGTGAAACCTTAATGGAAAACTCTTTTTCATTATTTCACTCTACCATGGCCATGGGCTTAAGGACTCGATCTTTCAATTATCATAGGACTACTCCTCTCATCTATCGAGGTTGATAGATTCCATCTTGGTGCGACCTAGTTCCTACAATGAATATGTTACAGCTAACATACACCTCAAGGTTTTGAATGGCTAGGAGATCGAGTTATGGTGTAGTCAAACTATAACACACTCAAGGTGAACTGTCGATGCACCTTAGGTCAAAGAACTAGACACACAACTGCAGCATCGAGCTAGTCATTGACGAGAAGGTAGACTTCCTTATGACTGCTCGAAGTGGTCACGCTCAGTACTCTCATTCTCAATGAATACCTATACTCTCGCTCTGGTATCTTCACACCATAGACTCAAGACACATCTATCCTAAGGAAGTGATCATACACCAACCTTCCAGATCGATCACCATTCTCGTGATGATCCTATGGTCAGGAGCTGTTTATGAGTTAGTTATGTAAATTCATACCTTAAATTTTTAACTCTTGAAAATATGAATTTATATTCCTACTAACTCAAAGGATGTATCACAGACACAATGTACACAATGTGATAGAAGAATAATCTTTTTATTCATTTATAATCAAAATTATAAATTTGCCCTTAGATCTGTACAGGAATGTGTCAGCCGATCTGACATCTAGGGTACACATCTAACAGCCACCATATACTGTTAGGTATCACTGGTGGATTTTGGGAGCAATTAGAATGATCTTGATGATCGATCATTCTAATTGTCAGAATCAGAAGAGTTCTGGTCCATCGAAAGGAGTTTCGATGATGTCGATGATGAGATCACGGCATGTCTCATTACCATATGAAAATTAACCTAACTAGGTCACACAAATAAGAGTTAGGATCTGGATGTCATCAATTGAGCTAGTTCAGTTCGATTGATTTGGATTAGATCCAATTAGGTTCAAAGAAATCGTGCTAGCATATGATTGAGCCTAACTTTCTCCTCGTGTAATCTTTTCTATCTCGACTGAGCCAAATTTGATTTGTCTCACCCAGAGAACCTTGAGAAGGTTTCTCTCAGTCTGACTGGTGCTAGTCTAGTTCAGAAAAATCTTGTCTTAATTCATGAGATGAATTTAAGACAACACCTGCTAATTCCTGTCATTTGCCATTTCCATTTTAGGACATCGGTCAAACGTTGACCCATGGACCTTGAACTGAAGGCCACTTGGCAAGAGGTCATTGGAGAGTTTTTGTAAAGTGTCCACCTGCTAATTTTACCCTCAAAGTGGGTGCCATAATCAGATATGGCTTGTGCCCCAAGTGGATAAGGATAGAGTCCCATGAGATGAGGACTCTATGCCTTGATCGACTCAAACTGTTGGGCGCCAATCTCACTGTGTTTATCCAGTGTTGGTGCCAATAGTAGGAGGATTTGGTGGGGTTCTTATCTAATATGATTAGATGATATCACTCTATCAATTAAAATTTTTTCAGAATTAATTGAAATTTTTTGATTGGTCGAATGATGTGGCACTGCATGGTGCAACAGGATCTATTTAAACCCTGTTTGTGCCTAGGGTTTTGAGTCTCTGCTCCATACCCAGCAAAAATGTGAAACCCCTCCACTTCTCTATAACCCCTCTACTCCACTGCCTCCCCTCTTCACATCCAAGAGGTTGGGCATTTATCTGGTGCTTGTCCAAGGTGTGGTGGCTTCCTGATTAGAAAGCTGCAGAGATTTGTTGAGAAGCTGCTGCTCCAGCTTCAGAAGATCTTTTAAAGATCTTCCAGATCAGATCCAGATCTGATTTTTGGAGCAAAGATTTATGAGGAAAAGACAATCCAGATCCTACCCGAGTGGATACCGGTAGAGACCAGGCGACCGTGTGGCTATTTTGGAACCTCGGGCATTGCTGCGATCATCTACAGTGTAATCTAGTTATCCTAGAGGTATTCCTCTAATCCTCAAGTTTTAGATTTAATTTTAGATTAAATATTAGATAATAAGAATCAGATCTAATAGACCTTAGATCTGAAATAAAGTAGGATAATTTTTTTTTAAATATTCCACCCCAAATCTCATTAGATCTGGAAGATCCTACAAGGAAAAAGCCAATTTTTTCTTCATCTCAATACTCTGATTCAGGATTCAGATCAATCCAAATGAATTTTGAAACCCTCCAAAACTCAAACACCTAAAAACTATTTAAGAAAAATAAAGTATACAAATTTCAACACACAAATGCCTTAAATACACACAATAAAAGCAATAGAAATATAATACTTAAGGGGTGGAAGTCTTTGCTATTCACTCTTAATGAATTTTACACTTGATTATTGCTGGAGAGTGGTTGGTGAAGTGCTTAAATGCTTCAATCTCTTTCTTAAGGCTAAAAATAACTTTTCTCAGATTTAATCTTTGAGCTTGCAAAAATCTTGTGATTTTTTTACTTGAATAGAGCATTTATAGTTATTATTTATCCTTGAGAATATCTTAGAGTTGGTTTAAAGCTGTTGGAGTGTGTTTAATGTATATTAAATACATCAAAAATAGAATAAAAACTAACCGTTACGCAGCTCACCCAGAATAGGACGTTCCATGAGGCATCCCACTGGCATTGGGGCATCCCATGGGGTGTCCCAAATGGCCAGACAGAAAGTCCTGCTTTCTGTTTTGATCTCAGGGTCTCAGGGGGTTTCCCATAGGGCATCTCAATTATATGAGGCATCCCAGGTGGATCATCCCACAGTGCGTCATGACCCAAAACACTACGTGCCGGTTGCCAACAGAAGAAAATGACCCAAGTGGGTCATCCCATCATGTTCTAACCTAGTTTTTTATATATTTAAAGTTTGAAACTTATCAGAACTCATCCAAACACTCTCAAATAAATTCAAATCAGTTTGGATACTCTCAAAAACCTTCAAAACTTCACCAACTTGCTGAAACTTTAATTTTTGACATATTTGATGAACCTTTTCAAATCCAATCTCTTAGACTACTTGAAACATCATAAAAATAATCTTCAAATATAGAAAACTTACTAGTAGTCCCCTCAAATAGTTTGTGATCATCAAAATTAATTCTTGAAGCAACAACGCTAAAGCGATTGTCCTGATTTATGGAGTTCATCATAATCATTATAAAAGTAAGATGCAGCCTATGATAAAAAATACCTTTTATAAAATATCAATTACATGAGTCTGAAAGATTACAAGAAAAATCTATCAAAATATAAATTTCAATTGACTTATAGAGTATATTCTTTTCAATCTTCTATTTGCCTAAAGCCAATTACCCTTATATTTTATCCCCATACAATCGAGGTGGTGATCAAACTACTACTGTGGTAGAGCCTTAGTGAACGGGTCGGCTATGTTGTTCTTTATATCTACTCATTCAATGACTATATCTTATCTTTCGACTATTTCATGAACGAGGTGGAAGCATCTTAGAATGTATTTGAATTTCTAATGAGATCTCAGTTTCTTTGCTTGAGCAACTGCTCTAGTATTATCATTGTAAAGTGGTACTAGATTCTCAATGTTAGGAATGACACCCAATTTAGTGATAAACTTCTTCATCCAAACAGCTTTCTTGATGGCTTCACTTGCAGCTATGTACTCTACCTCAATGGTTGAGTCAGCTACAGTCTGCTATTTAAAACTTTTTCAACTTACTGCTCCACCATATAAAATAAAGACATATCCTGAAGTGGACTTGCTATCATCAGGGTCTGATTGGAAACTAGAGTCAAAATAGCCTTCTAGTTTTAGATCAGATCCTCCATATATCAAAAAAATATCCTTAGTCCTTTTTAAGTATTTAAGAATATTTTTTACTACTTTTCAATGATTCTCTCCTAGATCAGTTTGAAATCTACTAATTATGCCTAAGGCATAGGCAACATCAGGCCTGATACATAGCATAGCATACATGATTGACCCTACTGTCGAAGTATAGGGAATAGAACTCATTCTATTTTTTTCTTTCGATGTTTTAGGAGACATCCTTTTAAAGAGATGTATGCCTTGACTCATAGTTAAGTAACCTCTTTTACTCACATCCATGCTAAACCTTTTTAGTAACAGATCTATGTACCTAGTTTGAGACAAACCTAACATCCTTTTAGATCTATCCCTATAGATCTTTATACCTAATATATAGGATGCTTCGTCCAAATTCTTTATGAAAAATTTTCTTGATAGCCATGTCTTGACTGATTGCAACATTGGGATATCATTTCCAATGAGTCATCCACATATAAAACTAAGAAGACAATGGCACTCCCACTAGTCTTCTTGTAAATACAAAGTTTATCCATATTTTTGATAAAGCCAAACACTTTGATTGTAACATCAAAATGGATGTTCCAACTCCTCGAGACCTGCTTTAATCTATAAATAAATTTTTTAAGTCATCATAATCAATACCCTATTTTTATCTGAAACTTTTAGCCACCAATCGGCTTTATAGGTTTCAACTTGGCCATCTGCTCCAATCTTTTTCTTATAGACCCATTTGCATTCAATAAGAGTCACATCCTCTAGTGCATCAACCAAAGTCCATACTTGGTTGGAGTACATAAAGTCTATTTCAAATTTTATAGCCTCTAGCCATTTATTTGAGTCCCTACTCATGACAGCTTCTGTATAGATCAAAGGTACATCATTCGCAATGATGTGGGCTTTATTATTCTCAACAATGAACCCATACCTTAGAGGTGCATTGCGTACTCATCCGACCTTCAGAGAGAAGGTATATTTTGTGATTGTACCTCATCAATGGATATTTTTGGTTGAGGAGTATCTTGTGCTTCTATTTGTAGGTCTTGAACTTCTTTAAGTTTAATTTTCTTCCCACTGCCTCTTTCTAGGATAAACTCCTTCTCTATAAAAATGGCATGTTTACTGACAAACACCTTTTGTTTAGTAGGATGGTAAAAGAGGTATCCCATACTCTCTTTAGGATAACTTACAAATAAGTATTTATTTGCCCTAGCACTCAGCTTATGTCCAAAATTTTTTTTAACATATGTTGGACAGCCCCATATCTTAAGATACTTAAGATTAGACTTTTTTCCTCTCCATATCTCATATGGAGTGCTTGACATAGATTTTGAAAATACTCTGTTCAGGATATGGATAGCAGCCTCTAGGGCATATCTCCAAAAAAAAAAAGGCAAATCTATAAAACACATCATGGACCGCACCATATCTAACAAAGTGCGATTCCTCCTTTCTGCTATACCATTTAGCTGTGGTGTATAAGAAAGAGTCCATTCTGAAAGAATTCTTTTTTCTTTAAGATGATCTAGAAATTCATTGGATAAGTATTCTCCTCCTTAATCAAATCGAAGGGTTTTAATATTTTTTTCAATTTGTTACTCGATCATACTTTGATACTCTTTAAATTTAACAAAGACTTTGAATTTATATTTCATAAGATATACATATCCAAACCTAGATAAATCATCAGTCAACGTAATAAAATAAGAGTATCCTTCCCTGACTTCAATTGTCATAGGACCACATACATCAGTATGTACAAGTTCTAATAACTCACTTATCCTTTCTCTAAGTCCACTAAATTGAGTCTTGATCATTTTACCTATAAGACAAGATTCACAAGTTTCGAATGATTTATAAACATAAGGTTCAAAAAAATTTTCTTTATATAACTTATTAATTCTGATCTCACTTATATGACCTAGTCGACAATGCCAAAGTAAAGTATTATTTATATCTTCTCTCTTTTGCGTGTTGGGTATAAAATACCCACAGCCGGAACCCTCAGCGGAATCAACTACAGAACAGCACCGCCCGGACTCCTACGGGAGCCGGGCTACGCCTCCGACATCAACTACAGAACAGCACCGCCCGGACTCCTACGGGAGCCGGGCTCCACCTCCGACATCAACTACAGAACAGCACCGCTCGGACTCCTACGGGAGCTGGGCTCCTCCTTCGACATCAACTACAGAACAGCACCGCCCGGACTCCTATGGGAGCCGGGCTCCGCCTCCGACATCAACTACAGAACAGCACCGCCCGGACTCCTACGGGAGCCAGGCTCCACCTCCGACATCAACTACAGAACAGCACCGCCCGGACTCCTACGGGAGCCGGGCTCCGCCTCTGACATCAACTACAGAACAGCACCGCCCGGACTCCTATGGGAGCCGGGCTCCACCTCTGACATCAACTACAGAACAGCACCGCCCGGACTCCTACGGGAGCCGGGCTCCACCTCCGACATCAACTACAGAATAGCACCGCCCGGACTCCTACGGGAGCCAGGCTCCACCTCCGACATCAACTACAGAACAGCACCACCCGGACTCCTACGGGAGCCGGGCTCCGCCTCCGACATCAACTACAGAACAGCACCACCCAGACTCCTACGGGAGCCGGGCTCCACCTCCGACATCAACTACAGAACAGCTCCGCCCAGACTCCTACGGGAGCCGGGCTCCGTCGCCGACATCAACTACAACACAGCTCCGCCCGGACTCCTACAGGAGCCGGGCTCCGCTCTCGGTATCAACTGCTGGTAAGCTCCGTCCGGACTCCTACGGGAGCCGGACTTCACCTTTAACTTTGATTGCAGAGGACTCCGCCCGGACTCCTACAGGAGCCGGGTTCTACCCACAACTTCAGCTCCGAAAGGGTTCCGCCCGGACTCCCACGGAAGTCGGGCTCCACCCACGACCCCAACCGCCAGGAGGACCCCTCCCGGGCCTCTACAGAGGCCGTACTCCGACCGCTGCCGAGCTTCAATCAACAGATCCGTGCCCCCTGGCAGGCCACCATAACGACCATGATCCTGTTCCACTTCCTGTAGCGGATTCCGCACGGCTCCATCACCCCCTGCGGTGGACCCATTACTCTCTGACAGGCTGTGTCAACGGCCACGATTCTGCTCCACTCCCTGCGGCAGGTGCTGCGCGACTCCACTACTCCCTGACAACTAGCGGCAACGGACGCCGCTCCACTACCTGCAACTGGCTCTACATGGCAGGCCGTAACAATAGCCATGTGTCTACTCCACTACCCTTCGCAATAAATTCCCCTGACCATGGGCGGCCCACTACCAAACGGTTACAAATGTCGCCATCAATCCGTTGCCTCCTCCGCCTATAAAAGGGAGACCCAGATACGTTATTCTCTAAGCTCATTTCTTATCTCAAAACTCTGCTAAATTCTTCGTTCGAGTACTCCATTCTTGTTGAGGCAGAGAACTGACTTGAGCATCGGAGGGTCTTACCGGAGCAACCCCACCTCTGGTTTAGACTTCCCTTACAGGTCCCAGCGGCGACCGCGGCTTCCCCGACTCCAGCTTCTCCGACGCAAGTAGATTTTTGCACCAACAGGATTGACGCTAGAGGAAGGGCGTGTCTTCGCAGTACCCTTGTTCTTAAAGGAGCGCTCAACGGATCCGCTTTCGGCCATCTTTTCTGGTGCCCAATCCTCCTTCCCTCATCTGATGCCCTCTCACGAGGTCTCTACACAACTACCTCCGGCTATGGTCGCCGATAAGGGGTGGCCGGATGACCGGTCTCTGCCGGATTCCATCAACGTCATCTCGGGGGAATCCCGGCGGGAAGCAATCAGCATACCAGCTGCATCCCCCAAGCGATAAAAAGTTGAAGAACCCATAACCTTCATTGAAGTGGACACCCAGGGAGTCCAATTCCCTCATAACGATGCGGTCGTAGTTTTCTTGAACATAGCAAATTACGACGTCCGTCGCATTCTCGTCGACAACGGGAGTTCAGCCGACATCCTGTTCTACAACGCCTTTTCAAGAATGGCCACTCTTAGCGGTCATCTGAGATCAATTTGCTCCCCCTTGATAGGGTTCACCGGTGACGCCGTTCCAACGGAGGGAATGATAGCTCTGACTGTAACCGCGGGTCAGTATCCAAAGCAGTCCAGAGCTTTGGTGAATTTTCTGGTGGTAAAGGCGCCATCTGCCTACAATGCAATTCTTGGCCGACCCGGCCTCAATGCCCTCAGAGCTGTCGTTTCGACCTACCATTTGAAATTGAAGTTTCCTACCAACCAGGGGATCGGAGAGGTCCGGGGAGACCAAGCCCTGGCCAGACACTGCTACAACGTCGCCTTGCAAAGAAGCGATCAAGCGGACCTCTGTCCGGTCGATGGATTAGATGCTCGCGATGACCTCACTGAAGAGAGGGGTGGTCCAATCGAAGACCTAATCCTAATCCCTTTGAATGATGGGAACACGGAGCATGTGGTGTTAATTGGCTCCAACCTGGGGGAGGAAGTGCGGATGCGTCTCGTAGATTTCCTCCGAAGGAATGCGGACGTTTTCGCATGGGTTCCCGCAGATATACCGGGGATCGACACAGAAGTCATGGAACATCATCTGGCGGTCGACCCTAAACATCGGCCGACAAAAGAAAAAATCCGGAGTCATGCCCCGGAGAGGCAGAAGGCGATAGCCGAGGAAGTGGATAAGCTTCTCAAGGCCGGATTTATTAAGGAAGTCAATTATCCTGAGTGGATCTCCAATGTTGTTTTGGTCAAGAAAGCAAACGGCAAGTGGAGGATGTGTATCGACTTCAAAAAGCTGAATAAGGCTTGTCCAAAGGACAGCTACCCCCTTCCCAGAATCGACCAACTGGTGGACGCTACCTCAGGCCATGAGCTCCTAACTTTTATGGACGCGTTCTCCGGCTATAACCAGATTAGAATGGCATCGGAAGATGAAGAAAAGACAGCTTTCATCACTAATCGTGGCCTTTACTGCTACAGGGTCATGCCGTTCGGCCTCAAGAACGCGGACGCCACCTATCAACGACTGGTGAACAAAATCTTCAAAGAGCAGATCGGCCGAAACATGGAGGTTTATGCTTGTAAAAAGCAGATCTTCCGAAAATCATGTCGCCGACCTCGAGGAAACCTTTGGCGCTCTTCGAAAGTATAGAATGAAGCTGAACCCGACCAAATGTGCTTTTGGGATAACCTCAGGAAAGTTCCTGGGCTTCATGGTGTCGGGGCGCGGGATTTAGGCCAATCCGGAGAAAATTCGCGCCATCCAAGAGATGACCGCCCCAAGGTCGATCAAGGAGGTTCAGTGCCTCACGGGAAGGATAGCGGCTCTTAATCGCTTTATCACGAGGTCGGCCGAACGATGTTTGCCCTTCTTTCAAACCCTCAAGCAGCCGAAGAACTTCTGTTGGACCTCTGAATGCCAACAGGCATTCGAAGAATTAAAAGGCTACCTTAGCTCACCCCCACTGCTGGCGAAGCCCGAACCTGGGGAGGAACTATTTTTGTACCTGGCAGTCTCTCCCATAGCCCTCGCAGCTGTCCTTGTCAAAGAAGAAATGAAAGTCCAGCGATCGGTCTACTACATTAGCCGCACGTTGAGGGACGTCGAGACCAGGTATACTAAATTAGAAAAACTGACCTACGCCTTGTTGATTGCAGCTCGGAGACTCCGACCTTACTTTCAAGGGCACACGGTGACGCTACTCACCGATAAACCGATCAAGGCAGTTTTGCACCGAGCTGATACCTCTGGAAGAATGGCAAAATGGGCAATCGAGCTCACAAAATTCGACATCAACTACAAACCTAGACCAGCAATAAAGGCCCAAATATTGGCAGATTTCATAGTAGAGTGCACCATCCCAGAGGAGGCCGAACCTGAGCAAAGCAAAGTTGACGACCTGAAGACTCAACCGAACTCCCCCAACGAAGAAGCCAGTCCCTCCGATTGCTTTTGGACCCTCTATGTGGACGGATCTTCCAACATGGCAGGCGCGGGTGCAGGCCTGATCTTGGTCAGCCCGGAGGGAGTCGTCGTGGAGTACACTCTGCATTTCGAGTTTCCCGCAACAAACAATGGAGCGGAATATAAAGCTCTGATTGCAGGATTAAGGGTCGCCAAAGAGCTTGGAATAGGTCAACTCCGGGTGCACAGCGACTCCCAACTTGTGGTGGGACAAGTCAGCGGGAGCTATGAAGCACGGGAGGACAGTATGGCCAAATATCTTGAGAAAGTAAAGGAGTTTACCCCCACCTTTAGCAGTTTCGACATCAGGCAAATTCCAAGGTTGGAGAATACCAGAGCTGATCTTCTCTCCAAGCTGGCGACATTGGCTCCGGCCGAATTGCCCAAAGGCATCCTCTTTGAAGTTCTAAAACATCCGAGTACAGAAGAACCATGGCCCGTAATGGAGATCGACCATGAGCCCAGCTGGGTCGACCCACTGATAACCTATCTTAGAGATGGAGTTCTCCCCCAGGACGCGAAAGAGGCCCGAAAACTCCGAAATCAAGCCTCCCGGTACATCCTTTATGAGGGCAAATTGTACAAAAGATCATACTCCTTGCCCCTCCTAAGGTGCCTTCGGCCCTCGAAAGCTGACTACGCTTTATGGGAAATACACGAGGGAGCTTGCGGAAATCATTTGGGTGCCAGATCTTTATCCCACAAGCTACTCCGCCAAGGGTATTACTGGCCAACAATGCATCATGATTCGATTGAATATGTCAAAAAGTGTGATCGATGCCAGAGATACGCCAACATTCAGAGACAACCCGCTACCGAGCTCACACCCTTGAGTGCCCCATGGCCTTTTGCACAATGGGGGATGGATATTCTTGGCCCCTTTCCCATGGCGTCCGGGCAAAGAAAGTTCCTCCTTATAGCGATCGACTACTTCACCAAATGGGTCGAGGCCGAGCCACTAGCAAAAATCACAGAAGCAAAAGTACAAGATTTCATTTGAAAGTCAATTATGTGCAGGTTCGGTCTGCCTAGAACCCTAATCACTGATAACGGACGGTAATTCGTGGGAGCAAGATTCGCCGAATTTTGTGAAGATCTAAACATCTCCCACAACTTCACATCAGTAGCCCACCCTCAGGCAAACGGCGAAGCTGAGGTAACTAACAGAACCCTGTTGCAGGGAATTAAGACAAGGCTTGAAAAAGCAAAAGGAACTTGGGCGGACGAGCTTTATCATGTGCTATGGGCGTATCGAACCACCTAGAGGTTACCTACAGGAGAGACTCCCTTTGCTTTAGCCTTCGGTACGGAAGCCGTCATCCCGATCGAGCTTAAACTCCCATCGGCACGAGTCATGACATTCGATGAACCCCAAAATGCACAAAGTCTCAGAGCCAACCTCGACCTGCTGGAAGAAAGGCGGGAGATTGCTCAAGTTCGAATGGCAGCCTACAGACAGAAAGTTGCCCGATATTACAACGCCCGGGTCAAGAGCAAAGCCTTTAAAGCAGGAGATCTGGTGCTTCGACGAGCTGCTGTCTCACAACCTCAGGACCGGCGGAAGCTCGCCCCGAACTGGGAGGGACCTTATGAGGTCAAAGAAGTAGTTCGGCCCGGAACTTATTATCTCAAGGAGCTCGGAGGAGCCGACCTCCCACGACCGTGGAGCTCAAAAGACTTACGGATGTACTACCAGTAACTTCGTTTTAGTCGAAAATCGCATACCCATGTGTCTTTAGACAATTCAAGCAAACTGTGTCAAAAACAAAAGGGCAATCTCATAAAGTCGAAGGCCCGGTTCTTTTAGACCGGATGGGGGGAGAGGCCTTACAACGCCCATATGTGCCCCCACAGCCCTGTTAGGGATAGGAGGAGAACCTCGCCCTAACTTGAGCAAAGTCGAAGGCTCGGTTCTTTTAGACCGGATGGGGGGAGAGGTCTTACAACGCCCATATGTGCCCCCACAGCCCTGTTAGGGACAGGAGGAGAACCTCGCCCTAACTTGAGCAAAGTTGAAGGCCCGGTTCTTTTAGACCGGATGGGGGGAGAGGCCTTACAACGCCCATATGTGCCCCCACAGCCCTGTTAGGGATAGGAGGAGAACCTCGCCCTAACTTGAGCAAAGTCAAAGGCCCGGTTCTTTTAGACCGGATGGGGGGAGAGGCCTTACAACGCCCTAATGTGCCCCCACAGCCATGTTAGGAATAGGAGGAGAACCTCGTCCTGACATGAGCAAAGTCGAAAGCCCGGTTCTTTTAGACCGGATGGGGGAGAGGCCTTACAGCGCCCTAACGCACCCCCACAAACTAGGCTGATAACGAGAGGAAAACCTCACGCCGGCTCGAGCAAAATGAAAGGTCGGGACTCCTACGGGAGCCGGGTTCCGACGCCAAGGAAGGCTTCACCCGGACTCCTATGGGAGCTGGGTTCCACCCACGACGCCAAAGAAGATTTCATCCAGACTCCTATGGGAGCCAGGTTCCGACGCCAAGGAAGGCTTCACCCGGACTCCTACGGGAGCCGGGTTCCATCCCGACGCCAAAGAAGATTTCATCCGGACTCCTACAGGAGCCGGGTTCCGACGCCAAGGAAGGCTTCACCCGGACTCCTACGGGAGCCGGGTTCCATCCACGACGCCAAAGAAAACCTCCTACGGGAGCCGGGCTCCATTGCCGGGACATCAGCTTACAGGACAACCCCGCCCGGACTCCTACGGGAGTCGGGCTCCGCTGACAACAGCAACTGCCGATAGGCCTTGTCCAGACCCCTACGGGACCCGGACTTTGCCTACGACTTTGATTGCAGGAAGACTTCGCCCTGACCCCTACGAGAGCCAGGCTACTCCAACTTCAGGAGGGCTTCTCCGTTCGGACTCCCAAGGGAGCCAAACTTAGCTCCGACTTCAGTAGAGAAAAAACCAAGCAAAAAAGGAAAGTAAACGGTGCCCGAAGGCAACGGAAGCTCGAATCCCCCAAATTCAAGCCCTAGGAGGGACCTCGGGCCCGAAGGGCCCCAAGCGAACCTGCACCATCGACGAAATGACAATCGGGTATCTTCGAACGGTGTAAGAGCCGAAAGTAGCTCGACAAAGGACAACCCCACATGAACAGAAGAGGTCATCGATGACCTTGGAACGACGTGAAAAAGAAAAGAAGAAGAGAAGGAAGAAAGAGGAAAGAAAAATGAAGAAGTTCGACAGACAACTATTTAATGCGAGACGCAGACGAAGTAACAAAATCTCTTTTTCATTTAACAAGAGTATACGTTACAGGACCCGGTGGGTCAGAAAAAAAAAAAAAAGGAGGAAGAAGATACACGTCATCGCAAGCCTCGCAAACACGGTTCGGGAAGGGTGAACCGGAGGCCGCTCCGAGCTGCGAACTCCTCTTCTCATCTCTGTCCTTCTCAGTCGCGTTCTCCAGTGCGTGTAACAGCTCTCGCCCCATCTCGCCTCATTCTGTCTCCAAAATCCCAACCCTAGCGAGAAAAGGGTGGGATAGATCTCCGGAGGCGGTAAGGGCAATGGCGGCAGTAGCGAAGACCTGTTTCAAGAAGAATCGGAGTCATCTTGGAAGTGGTAGCGACGCCAGAGATGTGCCTCATCTCCGAATGCTCCACGACAGCCGCCACCCAAAATGCTCCGGCAAGGTCGGCATGCGCTACTTCCACCGTCCCCGCAACAAGTTTCACTGCCCCACCGTCGACGGCGGACCGCCTCCGGTCCCTCGGCCCCGATGGCGTCAAGGATCCCGTCATGGCTTATGACGGCAGCTCTGCCCTCTTGACCGGTATCACCCCGCCTTGCTACTTCGAAATTCGCGGGCAGAATAACTTCAACCGACAGCCCCCGTTATTAAATCCCTATTGTTGAAGGAATTCTTCCCTGAGCCCCTTTAAAACGACGGAGATCCTCACCGGCCGCCGTTCTCCTCCTCACCTTCTCCAAGCCTAGAATCCCCTCAAGAACAGCCTCCGGGGTTAGAGGACATGGTGTAGAAACCCTCAGAGAAGAGTTGGGGGGCTGAAGAAGGCAAGGACTGGTGTGAGGGAAGCAAGGCTCTCAGGCGAAAGAAAGGCGCCAGGATGAAGCCATGAAAGGACTAGGGGGTTTAAATAGCTGACGGATCCTAGCGCAGTTATGGCGGCGAGTCTTCCTGGACCAACTGGTGCATGCCACGTGTCGCGCTGTCCCCTCATCGCTATCGAGGGTTGACCGTTCACAAATTCCCGTGGCACGGCGCTTGGGATCGCGTTCCGACGGAGGTTCCGAAAAGACTCTCCAGGTCACCTTCATCGGGAAGCGAGCTCTGACGTACGCACATTAAGCGCTAAATATCTGGGGGCGGCGGTGCGCAGGATTCGAAGGGCGGCTTCGGCTATGTTCATCTCTCTGTACTTCCTTCGTTCGAAATTCGAACTCGAAAGTAGGGGGACTGTGTTGGGTATAAAATATCCCCAGCCGAAGTCCTCCACAGAATCGACGGCTCCAACAAGGCAACCCCAAAGGGTCTCCGCCCGGACTCCCACGGATACGGGCTTCATCCTCGACGACCAACAACTTCAGCTACAAGACAGCTCCGCCCAGACTCCTACGGGAGCCGGGCCCCGCCGACGATCCAACGGCTGCAGACAGACTGCGTCCGGACTCCTACGGGAGCCGGACTCCGCCGACAACTTCAGCAACAAGTTACTCCATCCGAACTCTTACGGGAGCCGGGCTCCGACCTCAACGTCAAGCTGGTAACCCCGTCCGGACTCCTACGGGAGCCGGACTTCACCTTTAACTTTGATTGCAGGGAGACTTCGCTCGGACTCCTACGAGAGCCGAGCTCCGCCGACAACTTCAGTAACAAGTGTACTCCGCCCGGACTCTTACGGGAGCCGGACTCCGACCTCAACGTCAGTGCTGGTGAGCCTCGTCCGGACTCCGACGGGAGCTGGACCTCGCCTTTAACCTTGATTGCAGGAGAACTTCACCCGGACTCCTATGGGAGCCGAACTTCGTCCTCGACTCCAAACAGACCTCGTCCGGACTCCTACGGGAGTCGGACTCCGCATCCGATTTTGATTATCGGAGACTCCGTCCGGACTCCTACGGGAGCCGAACTTCATCCTCGACTCCAAACAGACCTCGTCCGGACTCCTACGGGAGCCGGACTCCGCATCCGATTTTGATTACCGGGACTCCGTCCGGACTCCTACAGGAGCCGGGCTCCGCCGCAACTTCAGATCCAAGAGGGTTCCTCCGGATTCCCAAGGAAGCCGGGCTCCACCCACGACCCCAACCGCAAGGAGGACTCCGCCCAGACCTCTATAGAGGCCGGACTCCGATCACTGTCGAGCTGCAACCGCAGATCCGCGCCCCCAGACAGGTCACAATAACAACCATGATCCTGTTCCTGTAACGGATTCCGTGCGGCTCCATCACTCCCTGCGGCGGACCCACTACTCTCTGACAGGTTGTGACAACGGCCACGATTCTGCTCCGCTCCTGCGGCAGGAGCTGCGCGCCTCCACTACTCCCTGGCAGCTAGCGGCAACGGACGCCGCTCCACTACCTGCAACGGGCTCCACGTGGCAGGCCATAGCAATAGCCACGAGTCTCCTCCACTATCCTTCGCAATAAATTCCCCTGACCATGGGCGGCTCACTGCCAGACGGTTACGAACGTCACCATCGATCCGTTGCCTCCTCCGCCTATAAAAGGGGGACCAGATACGTTATTCTATAAGCTCATTTTTCTTATCTCAAAACTCTGCTAAATTCTCCGTTCGAGCACTCCATTCTTGTTGAGGCAGAGAACTGACTTGAGCGTCGGAGGGTCTTGCCGGAGCAACCCCACCTCCGGTTTAGACTTCCTTTGCAGGTCCCGGCGGCGACCGCGGCTTCCCCGACTCCAGCTTCTCCGGCGCAAACAGATTTTGCACCAACAGTAAAAAACTACATAAGAATTATTAAATATTATCAACAATTTAAAAGATATCTATTAAATTCATATATCAACACTAATTGTTAATTAAATATACAAATACATCGAATCTGAACAAATAACATAAAAAAAATTAAAAAAAAAACTCATAACCGGCTTGGGCCGGATAACCTCATTTAAAGGGTCTATTTTCAAGGCTCGATGTGCCTAATGTAAAAGCTTTAGCCCAAGATCGTCCAAAAGGTTTCGGGCTCAAGAGGACCGTCGTGCCGATGACCAACAAATAAGATTGGAAGTGGGCTCAGATCGGACTGACTTCAGGTTAGACTTCAAATTCAGTCTGAAATAATTCAGATCAGATTTGGGCCTAAATATAGAGCCTGTTTTCCTTTCGGACTGGGCTCGGTCTATCTTTGGCCTGGTTCGGGCTTGATCCAAATCTGAGCTCGAATTTCAGCACAATTAAGCTCGATCCTAAATAGGTTCAGCTATTTGTGTTGGTCCGAGTCAATTAGCCATTTGAGTTGGTCTGATCAAGCTCGATAAATTTTCTGTTCTATTCCTCCGTCCGAATAACACACCATTTACCTCTTGTATTTCATAAATTCTCAATTGCGTGCTATCCATCGTGCATATGCTTTGAGATTTGCCCTGGTTTCACAGTTTTATGCAGACCTGATGCCAACAAAGGGGATATGGAGGAGGGGTAGGTGCGACGGCGGTCGTCGGAGAGGGTAGGTGCTCCAGCGGTAGTAAGTAGATGCGATGGGGGCCATGCGGAAGCGGCTAGGGAGATCGACATGGATGGTGGTCGATGGAGGGGACATGAAGAGGGGGGTCGATGTGGCGGCGATCCTCAGAGGGGTGGGTACTCCAGCGGCAGCGGGTAGATGCGACGGTGGCTGTGCAAGCGTAGTTGGGAGGATCGGCGTGTGTGGTGGCCGATAGAGTGGACATGGAGAGGGGGCCAATGCGGCGAAGGACGGCTGTCGGGTTGGCCTAATCAGGTTTGGATCTATTTTTTTTTCGAAATAATCAGACTTAAGCCCAGTCTAAACTATAATCATCATTTCAAATTATAATCTCCTTTTCAAATTATTTTTTTTTTAAAATATCATAAAAGAAAAAATTGAGAAAAAAATAAAAACTATAATTTTTAATGAATTTAAAAAAATAAAAAATTTTAATTTTAATTCAAATAAAAAACATCATTTTAAATTATTTTCTTCATTTAAAATTAATTTTTTAAAAAAATATCTCAAAAAAAATTTAAAAAATAAAAAAATAAATAAAAAAGAAAAAATAAAAAAAATAAAAATTATAATTTAAATTTAAAAAATAAAAATTTTAATTTTAATTAAAATAAAAAAAACATCATTTCAAATTACTTTCCTTATTTCAAATTAATTTTTTTAAAAAATATGTCAAAAAAATAAAATAATAAAATAATAAAAAGTGCCATAAAAAAGAAAAAAATTTAAAAAATAAAAATTATAATTTTAAATTTAAAAAAAAATAAAAATTTTAATTTTTTTAAATAAAAAATATCATTTCAAATTATTTTTTATTTTAAATTAATTAATTTTTTTCCATACCACACCATACGTAGCTGTTCGTGCCCATACCAGATTGAGATGTATCAGTGCGGTCCGATTTATCTCATATATCAGCTTGAACTTTGATGGTTCCCCACCGACTTGTCTGATTTAACTTATTTTTAGATATTTTAAAAAATAATAATTAAATTATTTGATATATTATTATTATTTACGTTATAATTTCTATAGTCCTTTTAGCATAACTTTTTCTCTCCTAATGTTCTGAGACACATTAGAGTATGAGTATCCATATCCACAAAGCATAATATCCGATCATTTGAAATTAAATTAATATAAAATAAAATCAATAATTAATAATATTAAATAGAATAAAAATATTAAATGTATAAAAAATAGTACAATAAAAGTTTTAAAAATATCAAGTACAAATCTAAAAAAGACTAAGTCCCACGAAAACGTCGTAGTGCCCGTGGTCGCTTGGACCTTCTCAGGAAGGTCCTCAAGGGTGCTCCTGCTCCTGCTATGATGGCTCCTCCCTTATATCAGTGGAGGAGGTCTGCTGGTCATGCTGCTCAGGAATAACTAATGCTATCAGATTATCTACGGACTGAGCGACCCGCTTAATCCTCTCATTTGGATACATGGATGGGCCTAAAAAGAAAGTATCGTACTCATGTGGCCAACTGATACTCGATGATGTCATCTGGGGGATGTAGGAAGAAGAAGAAGGCGCTGCCATCATCTAGGAGATGTAGGAAGAAGAAGGTGCTGCATCTGTGGATCAAAAGGTGGTGGCATCTGTGCAGCATCTAGTGATGACATCTGTGGAATATGCGATGATGCATATGTGGAACATATGGTGACGACGTATATCTCATATCTGGCGCATCGACTGTTCCATACCAAGGCGCACAGCTATATTGATCAACACCAATCGCCATCAATATTCCAAAACTTGTTCTCTCTATCTCACACAGTATCCGAATCCGTTCGTTTTCATCAGTCATAGATAAAGCACGACGAACGTCCAATACAAGATTCGACATAGAATCAGTCTATAAAATAAAAATAAAATAGTCAATATACTGTAAAATATAAATAAAAATATAACACAAACAACATAAACTAATTTTCGTAGTTTTACCAAAAGACGCACAGCAGAACTCTCGTCCTCGTATCCGAAAACTGCATGCCGAGGCTGTCCAATGACTCATATTGTAATGCTAAAAAATCAAGCCATGTAGTCTTCGATATATGAACGGCCTCTCAAATGGGATCACCATGAACAATGAGATCTCGACATGCATCCCAAATATCGATGTACTCTGTATGTCTGATACGTCAGTCAATACGAGCTCTCCCTTGTCGATCAATACGATGAAGTCCTGGCTGGTATCAAACTGCTCTGGGATGCCCTGAATCTGACTAAACTGTCACAGGACACGATCGAAAAGATGCCACTCTACCATATCAAAATAAATAAGTGGCACCCTAGCAGTCCATATATCATGTCCAACTATACACATCTGCGGCAATATAGCCAATATCTCATCTATATATGGCTCCCACAAAAATTGATAGAGTTAAAATAAAAATTAGTAAGCTAAAATTTTAATAGATTATGAATATTGTAAAATGATATTTGTAAAAAAATCAAATTTATCCGTCTACATGTATCAACTAATGTATCCAACTGGCACTATAAACTCGTGCCATTCTCGTCGATACGTGATGAACGTTAAATGTAACGTTCCATCTATTTCACAATATACTCATGTTAAATAAATTTTATCAAATTTTAAATAGTAAGTTTCAAGTAAAAAATAATATTTTTATACCTATATCCCAATGGTCCACGTCTAGTCTGAATAGAACATCAGGATCATACTGTTCTGATGGTATCTCGAGCAACTGTCATCGTAATGACTGACTGTCGGAGGCCCGCCACCGGAGGGCCACAGGGTCATCGCCAGGGCCCACCGTGGGGTCCGCGCCGTAGGGCCACTGTCGGGAGGGGCCGCTGCAGGTGGGGATGGGGTGGGGCGGTCGGCCAAGGGAAGGGAAGGGGCCCGTCGCCGGCCAAGGGAAGGGAGGGGCGGGGCGGCTGCCGGCCAAGGGAAGGGACCGCCGTCGGCCGGTTTGTCCCGGCGAGCCAAGGAAAAAGAGGAAGAGAGAGAGGAGAGAGAAGGAAGAGGGGGAGAGAGAGGAAAAGGAAAGAGAGAAGGGGCCGGCCAAGGGAAGGGGAGGGACGGGGCGGCCGTCGACGCCATCGGCAGAACCAATCGGGGGGGCGCGCGGGGCTCGCCGCTGCATCTGTCACTGGCGGCCAAGAAAGAAGAGGGAGAGACAGAGAGGAAGAGGGAGAGAGAGAGAAGAGGAAAAAGAGAAGGGGCCGGCCAATGGAAGGGGAAGGGCGGCGCTGGCGCCCACCAGCGGACCAACCGGGGGGGGCGTGCGGGCCCGCCACCGGCTGTCTGTCGCCGGGGCCAAGGAAAAAGAGAAAGAGAGAGAGAGGAAGAGGGAGAGAGAGAGGAAGAGGAAGAGAGAGGGGCCAGCCAAGGGAAGGGATGGGTGGGGCGGCCACGACGGCCCACTGACGACCAACCGGAGGGGGCGCGCGGGTCCATCGCCGGCCGTCTGTCGCCGGCGGGCCAAGGAAAAAGAGAGAGAGAGAGAGAGAGGAAGAGGGGGAGAGAGAGAGAGAAAGAGGAAAGAGAAAAAAGAGAGCTCACCGCGTGGGAGCTCGCCGTCGTGCCGTCGGAGAAGAGAAAATATCGGAGAAATACTAGAGAAGAGAGAGAGGGATTTTTTTTGAATTTATGGATCAAAAATGCCAAAAGGGATGCATTTTCAAAATGCTATTCTCTTTGACATTTTATTTCAATTTTATTTTTTCCCTTTTTTATGATATTTTTAAAATTTTTTAATTTTTTTAGTTATTTTTATGTAATTTTTTAATAAAAAAATTAATTTAAAATTGAGAAAGTAATTGAAATGATAATTTTTTATTTGAATTAAGTTAATTATTTTTTTAAATTTATAATTATAATTTTTATTATTTTACATTTTTTTTCCCCTTTTATTCACTTCTTTTATGGTATTTTTTATAATTTTTTGGAATTCAAATTAAACTTTTATAATTTAAAATTATAATTATAATTTTTCTCCTATTTTTACCTTTTTTGGCAGTTTTAGGTATTTTTTCCTATTGTTGAGAATATTTTTTAAAAAATTAAATTTAAATTAATTTAATAATTTGAAATGATGTTTTCATTTGAATTTTAATTATAATTTTTAGTTTTTTAAATTTAAATATTATTTTTTATTTTTTTAATTATAATTAGAATTTTTATTTTTTCCAATTCAATTCTTTTCTCTTTTTTCTTTTTTTATGGTGTTTTTTATTTTTTTTACACCAATTTTTTTTCAGATATTTTTTTAAAAAATAATTTAAAATGAAGAAAGATAGTTTAAAATGATATTTTTAATTTGAATTAAAGTTAAATTGTTTTTAAAATTTTAATTTATAAATTTTTATTTTTTTCTCATTTTTCCCTTTTTCTCACTTTTTTATTACATTTTTTATTTCTTTATTTTTTTAAATTAAAATTAAATTTTAATATTTTTATAATTTAAATTTATAATTTATTTTTTTTATTTTTTACCATTTTTTTATTTTTATGACATTTTTTATGGTATTTTTTTATTTATTGGAATATTTTTTTAAATAAATTAATTTGAAATAGAGAAAGTAATTTGAAATGATATTTTTATTTTAATTAAAATTAATAATTTTATTTTTTTAAATTTAAAATTATAATTTTTATTTTTTCTATTTTTTAAAATTTTTTACATTATTTTTTATTTTTTTATTTTTTTGACATATTTTTTTTGAAAAATTAATTTGAAATGGAGAAGTAATTTGAAATGATATTTTTATGTTAATTAAAATTAAAATTTATATTTTTTAAAATCAAAATTTTAATTTTTTTTTTCATTTTTCTTTTTTTATGGTATTTTTTAATTTTTTTAAGATTTTTAAGATATCTTTTTAAAAAACTTAATTTTAAATGAAGAAAATAATTTAAAATGATGTTTTTATTTGAATTAAATTAGAATTTTATTTTTAAAATTCATTCAAAATTATAATTTTTATATTTTCCCATTTTTTTCTCATTTTTTTTCTTTTATATTTTTTTAAAAAATTAACTTGGAAAGGAGATTGTAATTTGAAATGATGATTTTATTTGAATTAAAATAAAAATTTTATATTTTTTTAAAATTTAAAATTATAATTTTTATTTTTTTAAAATTTTTTTATGATATTTTTTAATTTTTTATATCAATTTTTTCAGATATTTTTTGAAAAGAATTTGAAATGGGGATACTAAATTTGAATCGATGATTTTTATTTTAATCAAAAATTATAATTTTTATTTTTTAAAAATTTTTTTAATTTTTTTTTTGGAGGAAAAATTAGAATCACCAAATAAATGGTGTTTTTTAAAAAATGCCATTATTTGGTGATTTTTTTTTCGTCCATAGAAAATAGGTGGAATAGGTGTGACGTGGACATAAAAAAAATCATTTTGAATGACGTTTTATCCTATTTGCATCATTTTGATAAATAAATTATAAATTAAATTATTTTTATAAATAATTTTTATAAATTATTAGGTAAAGCACTCAAGGTTTAAAACACCAGTTGTCCTAAAAATTTCTCTCAATTAAAGACAGAAAGTTGTCATAAAAAGTTTTGATGCTTATCCATTAAGTTACGTACGTATACTACAGTGTAATACGTACAATATGGAGGCAGAGCTTGTATCAGGGAGTTCTTTTCCTAAAAAATACAAAAAAAAAATTTACCTAAATAATTCAAATTCTAACTTATTTACGAATCTAATGCAAAAAAGATAAACATCATTTTGAATGACGTTTTATCTAAGCCACGTCATCCATAATTTTCACGTAGACATCATCAAAAAATTAAAATTAAAAAATACTATTTAAATGATATTTTTAAA
>NC_026004.2:37094028-37272387 GCF_000442705.2 Elaeis guineensis | reverse complement strand
TTACGACGTCCGTCGCATTCTCGTCGACAACGGGGAGTTCAGCCGACATCCTGTTCTACAACGCCTTTTCAGAATGCCACTCTTAGCGTCATCTGAGATCAATTTGCTCCCCCTTGATAGGGTTCACCGGTGACGCCGTTCCAACGGAGGGAATGATAGCTCTGACTGTACCGCGGGTCAGTATCCAAAGCAGTCCAGAGCTTTGGTGAATTTTCTGGTGGTAAAGGCGCATCTGCCTACAATGCAATCCTTGGCCGACCCGGCCTCAATGCCCTCAGAGCTGTGTTTCAACTACCATTTGAAATTGAAGTTCCCACCGACCAGGGATCGGAGAGGTCCGGGGAGACCAAGCCCTGGCCAGACATGCTACAACATCGCCTTGCAAAGAAGCGATCAAGGGACCTCTGTCCGGTCGATGGATGGATGCTCCGATGACCTCACTGAAGAGAGGGCGGTCCTATCGAAGACCTAATCCAATCCCTTTGAATGATGGGAACAGGAGCATGTGGTGTTAATTGGCTCCAACCTGGGGGAGGAGTGCGGATGCGTCTCGTAGATTTCCTCCGAAGGAATGCGGACGTTTTCGCATGGGTCCCGCAGATATGCCGGGGATCGACACAGAAGTCATGGAACATCATCTGCGGTCGACCCTAAACATCGGCCGACAAAAGAAAAAATCCGGAGTCATGCCCCGGAGAGGCAGAAGGCGATAGCCGAGGAAGTGGATAAGCTTCTCAAGGCGGATTTATTAAGGAAGTCAATTATCCTGAGTGGATCTCCAATGTTGTTTGGTCAAGAAAGCAAACGGCAAGTGGAGGATGTGTATCGACTTCAAAAAGCTGAATAAGGCTTGTCCAAAGGACAGCTACCCCCTTCCCAGAATCGACCAACTGGTGGACGCTACCTCAGGCCATGAGCTCCTAACTTTTATGGACGCGTTCTCCGGCTATAACCAGATTAGAATGGCATCGGAAGATGAAGAAAAGACAGCTTTCATCACTAATCGCGGCCTTTACTGCTACAGGGTCATGCCGTTCGGCCTCAAGAACGCGGGCGCCACCTATCAACGACTGGTGAACAAAATCTTCAAAGAGCAGATCGGCCGAAACATGGAGGTTTATGATATGCTTGTAAAAAGCAGTCTTCCGAAAATCATGTCGCCGACCTCGAGGAAACCTTTGGCGCTCTTCGAAAGTATAGAATGAAGCTGAACCCGACCAAATGTGCTTTTGGGGTAACCTCAGGAAAGTTCTGGGCTTCATGGTTCGGGGCGCGGATTGAGGCCAATCCGGAGAAAATTCGCGCCATCCAAGAGATGACCGCCCCAAGGTCGATCAAGGAGGTTCAGTGCCTCACGGGAAGGATGCGGCTCTTAATCGCTTTGTCACGAGGTCGGCCGAACGATGTTTGCCCTTCTTTCAAACCCTCAAGCAGCCGAAGAACTTCTGTTGGACCTCTGAATGCCAACAGGCATTCGAAGAATTAAAAGGCTACCTTAGCTCACCCCCACTGCTGGCGAAGCCCGAACCTGGGGAGGAACTATTTTTGTACCTGGCAGTCTCTCCCATAGCCCTCGCAGCTGTCCTTGTCAAAGAAGAAATGAAAGTCCAGCGATCGGTCTACTACATTAGCCGCACGTTGAGGGACGTCGAGACCAGGTATACTAAATTAGAAAAACTGACCTACGCCTTGTTGATTGCAGCTCGGAGACTCCGACCTTACTTTCAAGGGCACACGGTGACGCTACTCACCGATAAACCGATCAAGGCAGTTTTGCACCGAGCTGATACCTCTGGAAGAATGGCAAAATGGGCAATCGAGCTCACAAAATTCGACATCAACTACAAACCTAGACCAGCAATAAAGGCCCAAATATTGGCAGATTTCATAGTAGAGTGCACCATCCCAGAGGAGGCCGAACCTGAGCAAAGCAAAGTTGACGACCTGAAGACTCAACCGAACTCCCCCAACGAAGAAGCCAGTCCCTCCGATTGCTTTTGGACCCTCTATGTGGACGGATCTTCCAACATGGCAGGCGCGGGTGCAGGCCTGATCTTGGTCAGCCCGGAGGGAGTCGTCGTGGAGTACACTCTGCATTTCGAGTTTCCCGCAACAAACAATGGAGCGGAATATAAAGCTCTGATTGCAGGATTAAGGGTCGCCAAAGAGCTTGGAATAGGTCAACTCCGGGTGCACAGCGACTCCCAACTTGTGGTGGGACAAGTCAGCGGGAGCTATGAAGCACGGGAGGACAGTATGGCCAAATATCTTGAGAAAGTAAAGGAGTTTACCCCCACCTTTAGCAGTTTCGACATCAGGCAAATTCCAAGGTTGGAGAATACCAGAGCTGATCTTCTCTCCAAGCTGGCGACATTGGCTCCGGCCGAATTGCCCAAAGGCATCCTCTTTGAAGTTCTAAAACATCCGAGTACAGAAGAACCATGGCCCGTAATGGAGATCGACCATGAGCCCAGCTGGGTCGACCCACTGATAACCTATCTTAGAGATGGAGTTCTCCCCCAGGACGCGAAAGAGGCCCGAAAACTCCGAAATCAAGCCTCCCGGTACATCCTTTATGAGGGCAAATTGTACAAAAGATCATACTCCTTGCCCCTCCTAAGGTGCCTTCGGCCCTCGAAAGCTGACTACGCTTTATGGGAAATACACGAGGGAGCTTGCGGAAATCATTTGGGTGCCAGATCTTTATCCCACAAGCTACTCCGCCAAGGGTATTACTGGCCAACAATGCATCATGATTCGATTGAATATGTCAAAAAGTGTGATCGATGCCAGAGATACGCCAACATTCAGAGACAACCCGCTACCGAGCTCACACCCTTGAGTGCCCCATGGCCTTTTGCACAATGGGGGATGGATATTCTTGGCCCCTTTCCCATGGCGTCCGGGCAAAGAAAGTTCCTCCTTATAGCGATCGACTACTTCACCAAATGGGTCGAGGCCGAGCCACTAGCAAAAATCACAGAAGCAAAAGTACAAGATTTCATTTGAAAGTCAATTATGTGCAGGTTCGGTCTGCCTAGAACCCTAATCACTGATAACGGACGGTAATTCGTGGGAGCAAGATTCGCCGAATTTTGTGAAGATCTAAACATCTCCCACAACTTCACATCAGTAGCCCACCCTCAGGCAAACGGCGAAGCTGAGGTAACTAACAGAACCCTGTTGCAGGGAATTAAGACAAGGCTTGAAAAAGCAAAAGGAACTTGGGCGGACGAGCTTTATCATGTGCTATGGGCGTATCGAACCACCTAGAGGTTACCTACAGGAGAGACTCCCTTTGCTTTAGCCTTCGGTACGGAAGCCGTCATCCCGATCGAGCTTAAACTCCCATCGGCACGAGTCATGACATTCGATGAACCCCAAAATGCACAAAGTCTCAGAGCCAACCTCGACCTGCTGGAAGAAAGGCGGGAGATTGCTCAAGTTCGAATGGCAGCCTACAGACAGAAAGTTGCCCGATATTACAACGCCCGGGTCAAGAGCAAAGCCTTTAAAGCAGGAGATCTGGTGCTTCGACGAGCTGCTGTCTCACAACCTCAGGACCGGCGGAAGCTCGCCCCGAACTGGGAGGGACCTTATGAGGTCAAAGAAGTAGTTCGGCCCGGAACTTATTATCTCAAGGAGCTCGGAGGAGCCGACCTCCCACGACCGTGGAGCTCAAAAGACTTACGGATGTACTACCAGTAACTTCGTTTTAGTCGAAAATCGCATACCCATGTGTCTTTAGACAATTCAAGCAAACTGTGTCAAAAACAAAAGGGCAATCTCATAAAGTCGAAGGCCCGGTTCTTTTAGACCGGATGGGGGGAGAGGCCTTACAACGCCCATATGTGCCCCCACAGCCCTGTTAGGGATAGGAGGAGAACCTCGCCCTAACTTGAGCAAAGTCGAAGGCTCGGTTCTTTTAGACCGGATGGGGGGAGAGGTCTTACAACGCCCATATGTGCCCCCACAGCCCTGTTAGGGACAGGAGGAGAACCTCGCCCTAACTTGAGCAAAGTTGAAGGCCCGGTTCTTTTAGACCGGATGGGGGGAGAGGCCTTACAACGCCCATATGTGCCCCCACAGCCCTGTTAGGGATAGGAGGAGAACCTCGCCCTAACTTGAGCAAAGTCAAAGGCCCGGTTCTTTTAGACCGGATGGGGGGAGAGGCCTTACAACGCCCTAATGTGCCCCCACAGCCATGTTAGGAATAGGAGGAGAACCTCGTCCTGACATGAGCAAAGTCGAAAGCCCGGTTCTTTTAGACCGGATGGGGGAGAGGCCTTACAGCGCCCTAACGCACCCCCACAAACTAGGCTGATAACGAGAGGAAAACCTCACGCCGGCTCGAGCAAAATGAAAGGTCGGGACTCCTACGGGAGCCGGGTTCCGACGCCAAGGAAGGCTTCACCCGGACTCCTATGGGAGCTGGGTTCCACCCACGACGCCAAAGAAGATTTCATCCAGACTCCTATGGGAGCCAGGTTCCGACGCCAAGGAAGGCTTCACCCGGACTCCTACGGGAGCCGGGTTCCATCCGCGACGCCAAAGAAGATTTCATCCGGACTCCTACAGGAGCCGGGTTCCGACGCCAAGGAAGGCTTCACCCGGACTCCTACGGGAGCCGGGTTCCATCCACGACGCCAAAGAAAACTTCACCCAGACTCCTACGGGAGCCGGGCTCCATTGCCGACATCAGCTACAGGACAACCCCGCCCGGACTCCTACGGGAGTCGGGCTCCGCTGACAACAGCAACTGCCGATAGGCCTTGTCCAGACCCCTACGGGACCCGGACTTTGCCTACGACTTTGATTGCAGGAAGACTTCGCCCTGACCCCTACGAGAGCCAGGCTACTCCAACTTCAGGAGGGCTTCTCCGTTCGGACTCCCAAGGGAGCCAAACTTAGCTCCGACTTCAGTAGAGAAAAAACCCAAGCAAAAAAGGAAAGTAAACGGTGCCCGAAGGCAACGGAAGCTCGAATCCCCAAATTCAAGCCCTAGGAGGGACCTCGGGCCCGAAGGGCCCCAAGCGAACCTGCACCATCGACGAAATGACAATCGGGTATCTTCGAACGGTGTAAGAGCCGAAAAGTAGCTCGACAAAGGACAACCCCACATGAACAGAAGAGGTCATCGATGACCTTGGAACGACGTGAAAAAGAAAAGAAGAAGAGAAGGAAGAAAGAGGAAAGAAAAATGAAGAAGTTCGACAGACAACTATTTAATGCGAGACGCAGACGAAGTAACAAAATCTCTTTTTCATTTAACAAGAGTATACGTTACAGGACCCGGTGGGTCAGAAAAAAAAAAAAAAAGGAGGAAGAAGATACACGTCATCGCAAGCCTCGCAAACACGGTTCGGGAAGGGTGAACCGGAGGCCGCTCCGAGCTGCGAACTCCTCTTCTCATCTCTGTCCTTCTCAGTCGCGTTCTCCAGTGCGTGTAACAGCTCTCGCCCCATCTCGCCTCATTCTGTCTCCAAAATCCCAACCCTAGCGAGAAAAGGGTGGGATAGATCTCCGGAGGCGGTAAGGGCAATGGCGGCAGTAGCGAAGACCTGTTTCAAGAAGAATCGGAGTCATCTTGGAAGTGGTAGCGACGCCAGAGATGTGCCTCATCTCCGAATGCTCCACGACAGCCGCCACCCAAAATGCTCCGGCAAGGTCGGCATGCGCTACTTCCACCGTCCCCGCAACAAGTTTCACTGCCCCACCGTCGACGCCGACCGCCTCCGGTCCCTCGGCCCCGATGGCGTCAAGGATCCCGTCATGGCTTATGACGGCAGCTCTGCCCTCTTGACCGGTATCACCCCGCCTTGCTACTTCGAAATTCGCGGGCAGAATAACTTCACCGACAGCCCCCGTTATTAAATCCCTATTGTTGAAGGAATTCTTCCCTGAGCCCCCTTTAAAACGACGGAGATCCTCACCGGCCGCCGTTCTCCTCCTCACCTTCCTCCAAGCCCTAGAAATCCCCTCAAGAACAGCCTCCGGGGTAGAGGACATGGTGTAGAAACCCTCAGAGAAGAGTTGGGGGGCTGAAGAAGGCAAGGACTGGTGTGAGGGAAGCAAGGCTCTCAGGCGAAAGAAAGGCGCCAGGATGAAGCCATGAAAGGACTAGGGGGTTTAAATAGCTGACGGATCCTAGCGCAGTTATGGCGGCGAGTCTTCCTGGGCCAACTGGCGCGTGCCACGTGTCGCGCTTATCCCCTTCATCGCTATCGAGGGTTGACCGTTCGCAAATTCCCGTGGCACGACGCTTGGGGATCACGTTTCGACGGGGGTTTCGAAAAGACTCTTCAGGTCACCTTCATCGAAAAGCGGGCTCTGACGTACACACATTAAATGCCAAAATATCTGGAGGCGGCAGTGCGCAGGATTCGAAGGGACGGTTTCGGCTGTGCCCATCTCTCTCTGTACTTCTTTCGTTTGAAATTCAAACTCGAAAGTAGGGGGACTGGTGTTGGGTATAAAATACCCAGAGCCGGAACCCTCAGCGGAATCAACTACAGAACAGCACCACCCGGACTCCTACGGGAGCCGGGCTCCGCATCCGACATCAACTACAGAACAGCACCGCCCGGACTCCTACGGGAGCCGGGCTCCGCCTCCGACATCAACTACAGAACAGCACCGCCCGGACTCCTACGGGAGCCGGGTTCCGCCTCCGACATCAACTACAGAACAGCACTGCCCGGACTCCTACGGGAGCCGGGCTCCGCCTCCGACATCAACTACAGAACAGCACCGCCCGGACTCCTACGGGAGTCGGGCTCCGCCTCCGACATCAACTACAGAACAGCACCGCCCGGACTCCTACGGGAGTCAGGCTCCGCCTCCGACATCAACTACAGAACAGCTCCGCCCGGACTCCTACGGGAGCCGGGCTCCGCCGCCGACATCAACTACAGCACAGCTCCGCCCGGACTCCTACGGGAGCCGGGCTCCGCTCTCGGTATCAACTGCTGGTAAGCTCCGTCCGGACTCCTACAGGAGCCGGACTTCACCTTTAACTTTGATTGCAGAGGACTCCGTCCGGACTCCTACAGGAGCCGGGTTCCGCCCGCAACTTCAGCTCCGAAAGGGTTCCGCCCGGACTCCCACGAAAGTCGGGCTCCACCCACGACCCCAACCGCCAGGAGGACCCCTCCTGGGCCTCTACAGAGGTCGGACTCCGACCGCTGCCGAGCTTCAATCAACAGATCCGCGCCCCCTGGCAGGCCACCATAACGACCATGATCCTGTTCCACTTCTTGTAGTGGATTCCGCGCGGCTCCATCACCCCCTGCGGCGAACCCATTACTCTCTGACAGGCTGTGTCAACGGCCACGATTCTGCTCCACTCCCTGCGGCAGGTGCTGCGCGACTCCACTACTCCCTGACAACTAGCGGCAACGGACGCCGCTCCACTACCTGCAACTGGCTCTACGTGGCAGGCCGTAACAATAGCCACGTGTCTACTCTACTACCCTTCACAATAAATTCCCCTGACCATGGGCGGCCCACTACCAAACGGTTACAAATGTCGCCATCAATCCGTTGCCTCCTCCGCCTATAAAAGGGGGACCCAGATACGTTATTCTCTAAGCTCATTTCTTATCTCAAAACTCTGCTAAATTCTCCGTTCGAGCACTCCATTCTTGTTGAGGCAGAGAACTGACTTGAGCATCGGAGGGTCTTACCGGAGCAACCCCACCTCCGGTTTAGACTTCCCTTGCAGGTCCCGACGGCGACCGCGGCTTCTCCGACTCCAGCTTCTCCGGTGCAAGCAGATTTTTGCACCAACACTTTTTATTTTTATTAATATAAAAACTATTATCATTAGATAGAATCAGAAGATCATTATTAACAATACCATGACAGAAAATTTTATTAGAAAAAGAAATTGAGTAACTATTGCTCTTTTCATTTATTTCAAAATCTCATTGTAATAGTAAGGTATAGAAATAATATTTCTAACAATCTTAGGCATATAGTAATAGTTTTCCAGCTCTAAGATTTTTTCAGAAGGTAACTTTAACATATATATCTCGACAGCTTCTGCTTGAATGGACTCTCGTCCAGTATTGTAGAGCTCAAAGTCATCCTTCTTCAATACTCTAATATTCTATAGTCCCTATAATGACTTGCATATATGAGAACCGCAGGTAGTATCCAATACCCAAGAGATTGAATTGGATGAACTTAATGACAAAATTATATACATCTCATACATACTTTTTGGTGCGTCGCTTGCACTAGCCATTCAGTTACAAGATAAGACTTGCAATCCTTTTTCTAGTATCCTGCCTTGCCACAGTGAAAGCAGGTACCTTGTCTGGAGACTTTCTTTCCTTTCTTCTTCATCTTGCCACTTTTAGGGTTCAATGCTTTCTTTGAACCCTTAAAGCATGATTTCTTCTTAAAGATTTTACCCACAAGAAGAAGTGGAGCTTTTTTCTTTTTCATATGGCCCTCAGCTATTTTAAGCATGTTTAATAGCTCAGATAAAGAGATATTTAATTTATTCATATGATAATTCATAACAAACTGAGTGAATGATTCAGAAAAAGATTGCAGGATCAAATCCTGACTCAATTCTCCATCCATCACAAAACCTAATTGACCCAATCTAGTCATCAAGTCAATGACCTTAAGGATATGGTCTTGCACGGATGACCCTTTAGTCATTCTAACACAGAATAACTACTTAGATATCTCATACCTAGCAGTCCTCCTCTGTTCTCCATACAACTCTTTAAGATTGAGGAGTATGGATTGAGTATCCATGCTTTCATACTGCCTCTGCAATTGAATGCTCATAGAGGCCAGTATGATGTATTTGATAGTTAAACTATCATTCTTTCACATCCTATATGTGGATACCTCCTTCTCAGTGACATCATCCCCAACCTCTTATGATTCAGAGACATCATGAATGTAAGAGAGCTTCTCCTGAGTGAATATAATCTTTAAATTCCTTAATCAGTCCACGTAATTGGGATCGATCAACTTATTGAAATCTAAAATTCCTCACAATGATAATAAAGATACCATTTATAGAATTTAATCTATAATAAATAAAAAATATTACATAAAAAAATAACTCATGATGACTTACATAATTAAATAAGATCTTTTAGATTTAATTATGCTTCCCACTATTTTATCGAACATCATAACCCTCTACTATGATGAATGAGATATATTATATTTTTATCTTAGTAGGATTGAGACCCTAATTTCTCATAATGATCTTGTAGTAACACAATAAACTCTTATGAGTTCATAGGTAGAAAACTTTTTTCAATTACATCTCATATAATTTTTAATTTTATCTTAGCCTCTAAAATATTATTAGCCTTGTGGTATCACAACAAGCTATAATATTTTAATTAAGTAAGACCCTTCATCTCAATACAGTCAAATTTAAATATTACTGTCCTTGTGGTAACATAACAAAGCAGTATATCCAAAATTACCGTTAGCATCTTTTATGCACCAGGATTATATTATATCAGTCCTTATGACAAGCCTTGTGGTAACACAACAAGTTTGCCATAGTTCATGATGTAACATTAACCTAGCATGAAGGCCCCTAGTAGTGTTTTCAATATTAGAGTTTTTCAATTTCAAGATTGCTTAACCAAATTGGCTAGATCAGTAGGTGAGGGTCCTCCTGTTGCTAAACTTAGATATCAATAAATTGGTCAGATCAGTCAATGGAACCAATTAAAGAACTACCTTTAGCACTTTTCTAGACACTAATTGATTAATTGATTAAGAACTAGTTAACCCATAGTTGTAATTACTACCATTTAATATAATTTTATGAGGCCTTCATTGGTCTCATGCACATTCTAATTTCATAATGCTAATGCACACTAATATATATATCAGCACTATATATTTTATATGTACCAGTGTGATATATGAACATTCATCATCCTAGGACAACCTTGCAGCATCACCCCATTATGCTAGGACAACCATATTTCAGAATGATGAAATGGTGGATCAGATATGCATCAATTCATATCATCATATGAAAACATAATTCATAGCAAGATTTATAATATGCATCACATGAACATTGTTTATATATGATTGAACCAAACAAGGCCGACTCTGATACCACTATAGGATTTTAGGGAGAACATGCACAGCAGAAGTATAATAGATTTCAAAAATTTAAACTAAGAAATCTTAAATATTAAATTCTTAAACTAGTACCTCCTTGATGATTAATAATTATATAAAATATTTTCATAATAAAATTTAAGGTATAGAAGAATACCAGCAATGCTTATTCTAAAACTCTGACAGAACCTCCACCAAGCATCCAAGTGTTCGCCCTCCAACAGTGATCAACACAAGGCTTTGATCAAAATATCAACTCCTTAAGATGATTCCTCCTCTAAAATTCTCACTCTAAGAATTTCTTTGGATAGCAGAACCTTAGGGCCTCCTTTCTCTCCTCCTAGCCTTCCTATCTCTACCTTTCTTGTCTCTTTGCCTTCCTTATATCTCTGCCTATGCCTTTGTCCTAAAATCAAACTTATTCTTACTATTTTAGGACTTGTCCTAACAAAAAAAGAAAGAAAATAATTGGACAAGAGGAGAGACTTGTGTAAGAAAGAAGAGATAAGGATTTCTGAATGAATTAAAACCCCAGCATAGGACCCCTTATATAGTTAGCAATGGGATGTGATTAGAATCATCTCACGCCCTCTCCATGCGACATCTCGCATCCAACCAGATGATCTTATGCCCTCTACCAATTTTACATGCCCATCTAAAAGTTTGTGACATGTGGCAAACATCGAAAAAAGAATCCAAGAGTTGCTTCACGTAGAGACTCTTCGGAGAAATTTTTTTATTATTTTTTCGATGCTTTGCGAGGCTTCCTTTGGGTGGCACTTTTTTCCACCCTTGATCAGCACACTTTGGCCATCCAAGGGCCCACAAAGGAGGTGCTAACTTGAAGATGATGTGGAGAAAAAATCAGAAATAAAGGTGGCGTGAAACAATTTTAAGAGACCTAAGCAAGTTGGACTCTAGGTGGCGCATAAATTAGGTTTGGCTGGGTTTCTAATTCTTATCTAATTTTCACAGTTAAGTCATGAAGTGATTTAGCTATAGAAGAACTCCTCTGTGCCTAAAATTAGGTCACAAAATTTTATAAATTTTTTTCATTAAACAAAAAGATAGGAACGAGGAAAGGGGCATCCCATCTCATGGGACGCCAACTTGACTTTTGCACACAAGATAAACCCCACATGCAAGAAAAAAATTTTGCCATGTGGGATGCTGGTTTTGTGGTGCCCAATCCCTAGTTCAACTAGTCAAGGGTTGACCCAACTCAAACCCAAAATTGGTTTGATATAATTTAGATTTAATTAGCCCAATCTGGAATCAAATTCAAACCTGATTCGAAACAAAGAGCTAGGGTTTGCAACATGTGCTAGCATGTTCATTTTGCAAACATGATCTAATCCAATTAGACTCCTGATCAATTTTCTTTGTGTGTGGTCTATTGGGTTCGACATCTAGCCAGCAGTAGGTCCAGATACAAATTGATCTGATTTGATTAGAATTTAATCTAATCGATTTAGATCCAATCGAACTAACTCGATTTCAGCAATTAGAACCCTTTCTATTTGATGATCGAATTAAACTCTTTAATTCGATTAAACCCATAAGATAAGATTGACATCTAATAATGTATTATATTCACTAAAAAGATATAAAATTTTAATAAAAATATTAAAAATATCTTTTAATAAAAAGTTACCATGCAATTCAATCCTGCGATCAACCTACATCCTGAATATGACTTTGAACATAGAACCATTGTTGGAATTTGAGGTTTGGGGCATGCATGTGTATTTTAAAATTTTATTTTCTAAACACTATAGTAGAATACAAGATTAAAATATTTTTAATCTAAATCATGCATGCATAAAGATATAAAACCACAAGGATCTAGTTCATGTGCTGAAATTGACATATGCTGAAATTCAGATTGTAATTAAATCACTACCTGTTTCGCAATCTCTTTCTGCAAATCTGGATCTGAAAGAGAAGAGATTTTCTTTTAACCATATAAGTATCCAATCTCTATAGATATCCACTTGGGATCAGTCAGAAACAGCCCTCTTCAAGTTGAATTATCTTCTTTAAGAAAATTCAGCCTGCTAAATCTGAACAAAGCTTGGATCACGATCAACACTTGATCTCTTTCCTTGATGATCTTCTTCTCTTCTTCTCTTACCTTTCTCCCTTGCTTTGTGCTGCTACCAAACACTAGGAACCAGCAAGGAAGGGATGCCCAACAGCCTTGGGCATGAAGAAGAATTTGGGATGCCCCAAAGTGCTATGGCGTGAGGATGCCCAAGAAGAAGAGAGGGAGAGAGAAAGAGAGAGTGTGGGGGGATCTAAAAGGTATGAAGGGCTGCTGGTTGGATGCTCTAGGGACCTTAGAGGAGGTCTCTTTAAATAGACATGAGGATTGAATCCTATTCAATCTCATAAGACAAGTCCTACTTGCATTAGATTTCCTAATAACTTAAGTTATTTAACTTACATTAGGAATCCTATTAGGCACCAACTCTTGGACCCCTTGCATCCATAATTTCACACCCTCTTTTGCACCCAAAGGACATCCTACATAAAGTCAAAAGGCCCTCTAATCATGGGACAAGCCCAACTTGATTCAATCAAGGTGGCACCCCGTAATAAATATGAAGGAAATTAATAAGAGACTTGCACCCTTAATTCATATGATCCAAAACTTTAGACACCTAACAATTGAAATCCAATGAATCTAATTCATTTAGATTATTAGCAGACGGTTAAATTTAAATTAACTTATCAAATAAGAAATCCAAATGTAAAAAAAAATTAGATCCAACCATGTGCTAGCAAGGTTACTTTGAACCCAATCGAATTTCTCTAAATCCAATTGACACTTCATAAGCTCAATTACTAATTCCAGACCTAATCTCTTTGTTGTATGACCCCATAGGTTTAATTTTATCTGGTAGTGAGATTTACAATAATCTCTATCAAAGTATCATTGAAACTCTTTTCAATAGGTTGGAATAATTCCACTCTAATTCATCAAGAATTATCGATCCAAAATAATCCTAATGAGCTCTCACAATCTACTAGTGCCATCTAGCAGTATGTAGTGACAATCTAGTAGAACTAAAATAAACCTCCCCTATCATGAGTCTCGACTAAATAGCAAGTCATAGATGAATCATCAAATCTCAATATCAGTCATATGATGGATTTGATCTGCTCAAGTCCAAATGTGATTCCTATGAAAACTCTTTTTCATCAATCACATTACTGTAGCCACAGATTCTCGGACTTAGCCTCTCAAGTCCCATAGGACTACTCCTTTCTACCAAAGTCGATAGATCCCATCTTGATGCACACCCTACTCCTACAGTGGACCAACTTTCGTCAATATCCACTACAAGGGCTCATTGAGATCTATGTTTATATGTCAATCAAACTCCAGCAGCCACACTACGAGCAGCAGTGCCATCTCAGATCAAAGGATCAGTCACACAACTACCGCATCATAGATAAGAAATCCAAATGATCTCTCATATGGTCAAGCTCAATACTAGTTGTTCTCTAACAACTATTTGCACTCGTCGTCCTATATCTCTACACAATAGACTAGAGACCCATCTATCTCGAAAGAAGCGATCTATGCATCAGTCTATCCAGATCGATCATCATCCTCATGATAATTCTATGATCTGAAGCATTTAGGAACTAAAAATATATCTCTAATTCTCAACACCTTGAGAATATGTATTGAAAATTAATTTCATAGACGATTCAAGGATACATCACACTTGAATGAAAAATAAACATACCTTTTTATTGATCATATCAATGTATTAAGTATAAAATTATGTTCTAAATTTATTATAATGTGTCAGCCATATTGACTTCTAGGATATACATCTAACAATCTTCCACTTGGACTAAAGCCAATTGGCCACAAATCTAAGTCCCATCTTCTCAAGATGGACTTTCATTTTTGATTGGCTCAATTGCTTAGTCAGTGGATCTACCATATTGTCTATAGAGTCTACTCTTCACACCTCGATATATTTCTTTTCGAGGTAGTCACGTATATGGTTGCTTCGTGTGCTTGGACTTCTGATGAGACCTTTGACTCCTTAGCAAGGGCTATGGTGCCATTATCTTTGCAGTACTGTGCCATAGCATCTAATGGCATTACATCCAATTTTATAACTAACATTAGAACTAAAATTCATCCTATACATCTACAACATACTCAGCCTTTATTGATTGATTAATCAGAACCCTTCTAATATATCGAACAAGAATATACTCTGATGTAGATATTCTATCATCAATATCAGACATGAAGTCTGAGTCAGTATATCCCTCAACTCGCAACTCAAAATCTTCTCCAAAGACCAAGAACAGATCCTTAGTCCTTCTTAAGTACTTAAGGATACTTTTCATAGCTATCCAATGCTCAACTGGATTCGACTGATACCTGCTCATGACACTCACAGCAAGGGCAATATCAGGTCGAGTACACAATATGGCATATATGAGACTCCCTATGATCGAGGTATAAGGAATCCTACTCATATGCTGAACTTCCTCAGATGTGATCGGACACATCATCTTGAAAAAATTAATACCATGCCTAAGAAGTAACAGTCCTCTTTTAAAGTTTTTTATGCTGAATCTCTTTAGCACTTTCTCTATGTACAGCTTCTGTGACAGACCTAGCATCTGTTTAGGTCTATCCTTATAAATCTTTATTTCAAGAATATAGGATGCTTCCACTAGGTCTTTCATGAAGAATTCTTTAGACAACCATCTTTTGACCATAGTCAGCATGGGAATATCATTCTCAATAAGGAGAATATCATCCATATACAATACAAAGAATATTATAGCACTCCCACTGATTCTTTTATATACGCATGGTTCTTTTTTATTTTTTATGAAATCAAATGATTTGATTGTTTCATCAAAATGATGATTTCAACTTCGAAAAACTTGCTTTAATCCATATATAGACCTTTGTAGCTTGCAGACTCTATGATCATCATCACCAGATGTGAAACCTATAGGCTGCTCCATATAGATATCTTCCTCAAGATATCCATTCAGACAAGTAGTTTTCATATCCATCTGTCAGATTTCATAATCATAGTAAGCTACAACAGCAAGCAAAGTGTGGATAGATTTCAGTATGGCTGTGGATGAAAAAGTTTTCTGATAGTCAATACCCTCGCGCTGACTATAACATTTAGCCACAAGCCTAGCTTTATAGGTCTCTATCTTGCCATCGAAACTTATTTTTCTTTTATAGATCTATTTACACCCAATGGGTACAATACCCTCAAGTAGATCCACTAAGGTCCATTCTAGGTTCGAGTGCATCGAGTTAATTTCTGACTTTATCGTATCTAATCATTTCTCAAAATTGATGTCAGACATTGCCTCATCAAAGATATTAGGATCATCACTATGATCCTTATCTCCCATAAGGAATATTTCCTTTACTTCCTCCGTAAGCATACCTATGTACCTTTCAAAAGGTCGGAGGACCCTGCTAGATCTATGAGGTGGTTGAGGAACATCAACTACTGGCTCATGGATAATGGGTTCCTGAAGATCTATAGCTCTTAGCTCTTCAGAGACCTTCTCTTCGAGCCCAACTAATCTCCCACTCCCACCATCCTGAATAAATTATTTTTTTAAGAATATGGTATTTTGACTAACAATCACATTGTGATCTTGTGAAAAGTAGAAGTAATATCCTATGGATTCTTTTGGATACCTTATAAAATGAGCTATTACATATCTATCCTCTAGTTTATCAGTCATCTATCTCTTGACATAGGCTGGACATCTCCAAGTCTTAAGATAACCCAAACTCGACTTCTTATCAAACCATATCTGATACGGTGTGGTAGGAACAGACTTTGATGAAATTCTATTCAGTAGGTGAATAGCGATTAACAAAGCATGTCTCCAAAGATTTAAAGGTAGATCAATGAAGCTCATCATGGATCTGACCATATCTAATAGGATCTTGTTCCTCCTTTTGGATCCCCACATTGAGCTGAGGCATTTTAGGAGGAGTCTATTGAGAGACTATGCCATTGTCCTTGAGATATCTAAAATTTTTTTGACTAAGATATTAACCTCCTCGATCAGATTGAAGAACCTTAATGGATTTTTTTGTTTGCTTTTCTACTTCATGTCTAAATTTTTTGAACCTTTCAAAGGCTTCAAACTTATATTTCATCAGATACACATACCCATACCTAGACAAATCATTGGTAAAGATAATGAAGTAGGCATAACCATCCCTGGCCTGTACATCAAATGGCCCACACATATCAGTGTGTACTAGGATAAGTAACTCGGTGATCTTTTTCCCATGTCCCACAAAGGATAACTCGATCATTTTTTCTCAAACGCAAGATTTATAAGCTGGATATGACTATGGGTTAAGAAAACCAAGGATCCCATCCTTTTTCAGTTTGTTTATCCTGTCCTCTCCAATATGACTTAAACTATGGTACCATCAGTACTTCTGGTTAATTTCATCTCTGAGTTTCTTTTGGCCTACGGCACTCACTATTTACTCGTTTAAGTTCACATTCGCATCAACATGCAAGTGATAGAGACTGTCAGTTAAAAGACCTTATGCAACTAATTTATTTCATAAATAAATAAAATAAAAATTTTTATTAAAACTAATTTCAAAATCTTTCTGTGCTAGCACAGACATGAAAATCAAATTTTGACTACCTACAGAAACATAATAATAGTTTTTTAAATCTAATCTAAAATCAGATGATAATCGAAGAGGATAAGTGCCTGAAAGAAGAATGCCCTATAAGCCAATCGTAAGAGTATTGCGATGGAACTTTCTTTAAAATTTTTCAACTCATGAAATGATATTTATTATTTAAGGTATTGATTCATCATATTAGTTGCATCTTAATATATCTAAGATTATGATGAACCTCAAAGATTAGGATAATGATTTTAGGAGACATGAATGGGTTATGCTAGTGAGATCTAAAATCTTAAAATCTTAATCTTAAATATTTCTGATCGTAGGAGCATTGAGTCAGAGATCAATGTTTCAGATAGACTGGCACATCCTATGTATGCTCAATGAAGAGGATGACAGATCTCACTAGCCACTTGTGTGAGATACTAATACAAGGATATGGGTGCTCATTTGAGAAATGAGTCCATTGAATTGACTCGATGAAAGAGAATATCTAATGGAAGCCTTATTTGTATGTCAAAGATAGTTCTCTAAGTAAGAGTTGTGCAAGTGATCCTTAGACCTGAAACCATCATGGAATCTTGTGCACATGAACCCATATTTTGGTTCATACCCAGGCATGGCATTAAGACATGTACGGGGTGTTCTGGATATGGTGGAGTGTGTATGAAAATTGTGAGTAGATCACTATAGAATCGATCACTCCTAGTAAGAGGAGATCACATCCTGTGTATTCTCAATCCTAGATGGCTCAGTAAAGTCTTTTGGCCAAAAGCAGGAAGGAGATAGAAAGAGTTTCTAATGCTTCTTCATTGGAGTCATTATTGGTTAATTGAGAATTGATATGAATATATGTTTGAGTTTGACATGATTCCATACTCATGAACATATTCAGGGAGTAAGGATGATCGAAGGATTGAATTGCACGGTAATTTACCACTGAAGAGTAGATTTGGTATTTTTATCAAATTCTATATCTTCTGGATAGTCATGATACGTTGCTAGATGTCAATCTTGACTTATAGATTTTTGATTGAATTAAAAAGTTTAATTCGATTGCCAATTAGAAATGATTCTAATTATTGAACTCGGATAAGCTCGATTGGACCAAAATCGATTAGATTGAAATCTAATCAAATTTGGTCAACTTATACCTGAACCTACACCAGCTAGATGTAGAACCCAATGGGTCACACACATATAGAAATTGACCAAGGACCCTTTTGAAAAAGGTTGATTGGAATTTTGGATTCAATCAGGGTTTCGGTAAGCATGCTAGCACGTGTGGAAACCCTTGCTCCTTTGGAGACCAATTTGGTCCCATCCCTTGCTAATTAGCTAGCCCAATTTGGTAGACATTTGGGTCAGGTCATATCACCTAGAAGCAATCCAAATTAGGGCACCACATCCCATGTTAACATTAATTATGAAGAGTCCAAGTTGTGGTGGAGTCTTGGTGCAAAACAGGTTCTGCGTACAAGTGTTGGCATGGGTGAAAGAAAAAATATTATTTTTTATGGGATTAAAATATATGTGATAGCCTACATCACCCTCCATCCTTTGGTACATACTTCAAAATATGAGATATATTTTTTTTAGAATTTTTAGAGAAGAGAAAAAATTAGAAAAAGAAGGATGTCTCGCGCACACGCGCAGAAGCGTCGCATCTCTCCATGATTTGGAGAGTCCTTCTCTCTATCAAATTCTTTTAGATTAGAATAATTTTTTGTGATAACATTCTATGTTTGATAAGATATGTTTGATAATTTTTTTGGAATTTTTTCAGACTTATCTGGATGCCAAACAAATACCATAAGTTGGTCCTGATGCTTGCACATGCGGTGATCAGCATTTGCATGAAGAGGTGCAAGGATAGCATCCTTCTGTGAGAATTTTATCACCATTTTTAATTTTCTAGAATTTAGATTGAATCCCCAATCCACGTGGATTTTTGAGGATTTTTTTGATTTGAGAAGGGATGTGAAAACATCCCTTCTTTAGTTGCATGCGTGCAGACCAGGGTGCTGATCGACGTATCATGGATAAGAGTCCTTCTACTTGAAGGAACTCTTATCTCTGATAATCAGATCAGATATACCTTTTGGATAAGGTATGTCCCTCTCTTTTGGCTTCCCTCTGGTCGCTATAAGTAGGTCAGGGTGCTGGGTATCTGATGAATTGAAGAGGGATTTCCAATTTCTCTCCTGTTGCTCTCCTTTCTTTCTTACAACCTATCTTAGTTTTAGGATAAGGCTTTGGGATTTAAGACAAAGCCTTATCTGGTCCTAACAAGGGTTGTAAGGGTCCTAAAGAAAGAGAATCAGAAGTTCAAAAGAATTTCTAAGAGGGTGAGGTCAGGTTCTTGAAGAAACTTGACCGGTACGAGGCTAGTCGAGTTCTAGGGGCTAGAACTCTTGAAGCAAGGTGAAGAAGGAGCGCTGTCTTTGGTTCAATTTTCATGTGGATCACCATTGGAGGGCGGACACTTGGATGCCTTATGAAAATTGAAATTAGCACTATAGATATTCTTCTTATCCTAATTTATATTATGCTTTGATTATTATAGTCAAAAATTTTTGGGCATTAGGGCTTCTGGTGTATTGGGTGTTTTGAATGAAAATTTTAAACACCTAACCCTTTCGCTGTGCCACCAAAATCCAGCAGTGGTATCAGAGCCTATCTTGATTTATGTAATCAAATATTAAATTATTATCTTGATTGTGATCAAGCATGAGTTTTTAGTTTGGTTGTCAGATCAAGGGTTGAACCCGATGGAACATCCAAACTCTATCATGTCTTAGAAATATGTTTTAAATATAAAATGCATGATGTATGTGTAGAATTTTCTTAGTAGCTTAGTACTCTAATTGGAGTTCATCACCAAACCATCTGGTCATAAGAGCAAGTAGGGTTCAGAGATCCTCTCTTCTTATTCAATGGGGTACTCTTATGGCATATAGGGGTGCCACTATGATGTTCCAAGAAGAAGAACCGTAAAAAGAGTATTTTATATTCACGCATGTTATTAGAACTTCATGCATATATGATATGCTTGAGATGTTTAGTTATAATCATATTGTATGATTCTGCTTCCATATCTTAGAGATATGATAAGATGCCATAATTAGTTATTATGATTATTAAGATATAACTATTATAGTGCATTCTTGTGATAGATTAAATTAGGATGTGTTTGAGACCATTAAAGCCCTCATAAAAATCATATTAAGTCGTAGTGTTGTGAATCGAAGCTGACTTATTTTCTTGAATCGATTAATTAATTGATGTCTAAGGAGTGTTTCAAGTGTGGTGGTTATTTAATTGGTTTCGTTGCTGATCTGGCCAATTTTATTGGTGTTTAAGAAAAGTAATGGAGGGACCCCCACCAATCTTAATACTTTTCTAACCAATTAGATTAGTTCGAATCTTGAATGAATGTACCTTAGTATTTTAAACACTACTAAGGGCCTTCCTTCATGCTAGGTTAAAGTTACATCATGAACTATGACTAGTTTGTTGTGTTACCATAAGGCTTATCATAAGGATTGATATAACATAATCTTAGTGCATAAAAGATGCTTACGATAATTTTGGATATACTGCTTTGTTGTACTAATACAAGGATAATTATATTTAATTTTGATTGTATTGAAATGAAGGATCTTACTTAACTAAAATATTATAGCTTATTGTGTTAACACAAGGTTAATAATATTTTAGAGGCCAAGATAAAATACTGAGACTTGCATGAGATGTAATTGGAAAGAGTTTCCTACCTATGAATTCATAAGGGTTTGTTGTGTTAACATAAGATTGTTATGAGGAATTAGAGTCTCAATTCCATCAAAATAAATATAAAATATATCTCATTTACCATAGGAGAGGGCTATGGTATCTGATAAAATAGTGGAAGACATAACTAGTTTTAAAAGTCCTCATCTAGTTATGCATGTCAAACATGAGTGGTCAGCTTATACTATTATTTTATGTAGATTTAAGTCTACATTATGGCTTCTTTATTTTTATCCCATGATACAATAAATAAAACTATGTTGACCGATACAACTATTTGGATATGAAGAGAGGACAAGTGAGTTGTTAGCTCTAGTACATATAGATGTATATGGATCGATAACAACTCAGACCAGAAGAAGATACTCCAATCTTTATAGATGATTTATTAAGGTTCGGATATATGTATCTTATAAAACATAAATTCGAAGCTTTTGATAAATTCAAGGAGTACCAAGGTATGGTCGAGAAATAAACTGAAAAAAAAAGTATCAAGCTTCTTCAATCTTATCGAGGAGGAGAATACTTATCCATTGAATTTTTTGATCATCTTAAAAGTAAAGGTATTCTTTCTGAATGGATCCCTCCTAATATACCTCAGTTAAATAGTGTAGCAGAAAGAAGAAATCATACTGTGATGGATATGATGCGGTCCATAATATGCTTCATTGATCTCCCAATATCTTTCTAGAGATAATGCCCTAGAGACCGCCACATATATATTAAACAGAATGCCTTCAAAGTCTGTTGCAAGCACTCCATATGAGATATGGAATGGAAGAAAGTCTAATCTTAAACATCTTAAGACTTTGGGCTGTCCCACTTATGTCAAAAATATTTTTGGACATAAGCTTAATGCTAGATCAGATAAGTATAGGTTTGTAGAGTATCTTAATGAAATTAATAGATATTATTTCAATCACCCTACTGAACAAAAGGTGTTTGTTAGTAGGCACGCCACTTTCTTAAAATATGAATTTATCCAAGAAGGAGGCAGTGGGAAGAATATTGAATTTATGAAAGTTCATGATCTACAAATCGATCTAGAAATACCAGTGGTTGGACCACAAGAAGATCCTCAATCAAAAGTACCCAAGGATGAGGTACATCCACAATACACATCTTCTCTCCGAAGGTCAGATAGAGTACGTCAAGCATCTCTGAGATATAATTTTGTCATTGAGAATAACAATTCTATCAACATCATTTAGAATGTTGATCCACTGACCTATTTGAAAGCTGTCATGAATAGAGACTCAAACAGATAACTGAAAGCTATAAAATCTGAGATGGACTCGATGAATACCAACCAAATATAGACCTTGGTTGATACACCTGAGAGTGTGACCCTAATAGGGTGTAAGTGGATCTTCAAAAGGAAGATCAGAGTAGATGGCCAAGTAGAAACCAACAAAGCTAGGTTAGTGGCGAAGGGTTTCAATCAAAGGCAAAGAATTGACTATGATGAAACCTTCTCACTAGTGGCTATGCTCAAGTCCGTCTGGATTTTGCTTGCTATAGCAGCATACTACGATTATGAAATCTGATAGATGGATGTCAAGACTGATTTTCAATAGTAATCTAGAGGAAGAGATCTATATGACTCAATCAGAGAGATTTATCTCAAGTGGGAGAGCAAATCAAGTATGTAGGCTAACGAGATCCATCTATGGATCGAAGTAGATTTTGAGGAGCTAGAACATCCAATTTGATATGACAGTCAAAGAGTTTGGCTTTATCAAAAATATGGATGAATCATGTGTATATAAGAAGACAAGTGAGAGTGTTATTGTCTTCTTAGTTCTGTATGTCGGTGACATACTGCTCATTGAGAAGGATATCCCAATAATGCAATCAGTCAAAACTTGACTATCAAATAAGTTTTCTATAAAAGACTAGGGTGAAGCATCCTATATACTGAGTATAAAAATCTATAGAGATAGATCTAAAAGGATGTTAGGCTTATCCCAGTCACGGTATATAGACCTCATATTAAAAAGATTTAATATGGAGGCAAGTAAGAAAGGTTACTTGTCTGTAAGTTATGGTATACATCTCTCTAAGAAAATATATCTTAAAGACACCAGAAGAGAGGAAAAAGATGAATGAAATCTCTTATGCTTCGGTTGTGGGATCAATTATGTATGCCATGCTATGTACCAAGCCTGATGTAGCTTATGCTTCGGACATAGCTAGTAGATTTCAGGCTGATCTAAGGAAGGATCATTGGAAAGCAGATAATAGCAAGTCAATATCAGGGTATATATTTATCCTAATTAATGGGGCAGTGAGTTGGAAGAGTTTCAAACAGCAGATAGTAGCTGACTCAATTACTGAGCTAGAGTATGTTACTGCTAGTGAAGCCATTAAGGAAGCTATCTGGATGAAGAAACTCATCATGGATTTAAGAGTCGTTCCTAAGATTGAAAGATCGGTGTCACTCTATTTTCATAACATTGGGACCGTTATTCAAAATAAGAAACCTAAGTCTTATTATAGATCCAAGCACATCCTCAAACGTTTCCATCTCATTGAAGATAAGATGTTGTCTTTGAATGAGTAGACAGAAAGAACAATATAGCAGATCTATTCATTAAGGCCATACCACAGTAGCTATATGATCGCCATCTTAATTGTATGAGATACAAAGGCGATTGGCTTTAGTGCAAGTGGGAGACTGAAAGAAGAGTGCCCTATAAGTCAATCGTAAGAGTATTGCAATGGGACTTTCTTTAAAATTTTTCAACTCATGAAATGACATTTATTGTTTAAAGTATTATTCATCATATTAGCTGCATCTTAATATATCTAAGATTATGATGAACCCCAAAGATTAGGATAATGATTTTAGGAGACATGAATAGGTCATGCTAGTGAGACCTAAAATCTTAATCTTAAATATTCCTGGTTGTAGGAGCATTGAGTCGGGGATCAATGTTCCAGATACACTGGCACATCCTATGTATGCTCAATAGAGAGGGTGGCAGATCTCACTAGCCACTTGTGTAAGATACTAATACAAGGATGTGGGTGCTCATTTGAGAAATGAGTCCACTTAATTGACTCGATGAAAGAGAACATCTAATGGAAGCTTTATTTGCATGTCAAAGATAGTTCTCTAAGTGAGAGTTGTGCAAGTGATCCTTAGACCTGAAACCATCATAGAATCTTGTGCACATGAACCCATATTTTGGTTCATACCCAGACATGGCATTAAGACATGTACGGGGTGTTCTGGATATGGTAGAGTGTGTATGAAGGTTGTGAGTAGGTCAATATGGAATCGATCACTCCTAGTAAGAGGAGATCGCATCCTATGTATTCTCAATCTTAGATAACTCAGAAAAGTTTTTTGGCCAAAAGCAGGAAGGGGATTAGAAAAAATTTCTAATGCTTCTTCATTGGAGTCATTATTGGTTAATTAAAAATCGATATGAATATATGTTTGAGTTTGACATGATTCCATACTCATGAACATATTCAGGGTGCAAGGATGATCGAAGGATTGAATTGCACGATAATTTGCCACTGAAGGATAGATTTGATATTTCTATCAAATTTCATATCTTCTGAGTAGTCATGATATATTACTAGACATCAATCTTGATTTATAGGTTTTTGACCGAATTAAAGAGTTTAATTCGATTGCCAATTAGAAATGATTCTAATTTTTGAACTCGGGTTAGCTCGATTGGACCAAAATCGATTAGATTGAAATCTAATCAAATTTGATCAACTTATATCTGGACCTACTACCAGCTAGATATGGAACTCAATGGGTCACACACATATAGAAATTGGCCAAGGACCCTTTTGAAAAAGGTTGATTAGAATTTTGGATTCAATCAGGGTTCCGGTAAGCATGCTACCACGTGTGGAAACCCTTGCTCCTTTGGAGACCAATTTGGTCCCATCCCTTGCTAATTAGCTAGCTCAATTTGGTAAATATTTGGGTCAGGTCATATCACCTAGAAGCAATCTAAATTAGGGCACCACATCCCATGTTAACACCAATTATGAAGAGTCCAAGTTGTGGTAGACTCTTGGTGCAAAATAGGTTCTGCGTACAAGTGTTGGCATGGGCAAAAGAAAAAATATTATTTTTTTAGGATTAAAATATATGAAGTAGCCCACATCACCCTCCATCCTTTGGTACATATCTCAAAGTATGAGATATATTTTTTTTTGAAATTTTTGGGGAATAGAAAAAATTAGAAAAAGAAGGATGTCTCGCATGCACGCGCAAAAGCATCGCACCTCTCCATGATTTGGAGAGTCCTTCTCCCTATAAAATGCTTTTAGATTAGAATGATTTTTAGTGATAACATTCTACATTTGATAAGCTATATTGATAATTTTTCTAAAATTTTTTCAGACTTATCTGGATGCCAAACGGATGCCAGAAGTTGGTCTTGATACTTGCATGCATGGTGATCAGCACTTGCATGAAGAGATGAGAGGATAGCATCCTTCTATGATCATTTTATCACTATTTTTAATTTTCTGGAATCTATATTGAATCCTCAATCCACAAGAATTTTTAAAGATTTTTTTGATTTGAGAAGGGATATGAAAACATCCCTTCTTTGGTTGCATGCGCGCAGACCAGGGTGCTGATCGACGTATCATGGATAAGAGTCCTTCTGCTTGAAGGAACTCTTATCTCTAATAATCAGATCAGATATACCTTTTGGATAAGGCATGTCCCTCTCTTTTGGCATCTCTCTGGTGGCTATAAATAGGCCGGGGTGCTGGGTATCCGATGAATTGAAGAGGGGTTTCCAATTTCTCTCCTGTTGCTCTCCTTTCTTTCTTACAACCTATCTTAGTTTTAGGATAAGGCTTTGGGATTTAAGACAAAGCCTTATCTGATCCTAACAAGGGTTGTAAGGGTCTTAAAGAAGAAGAATCAAAAGTTCAGAGGAGGTTCTAAGAGAGTGAGATCAGGTTCTTGAAGAAACTTGATCGGTACGATGCTAGTCGAGTTCTAGGGGCTAGAACTCTTGAAGCAAGGTGAAGAAGGAGTACTGTCTTTGGTTCAATTTCTGTGTAGATCACCATTGGAGGATGGATACTTGGATGCCTTGTGAAAATTAGAATTAGCGCTACAAGTATTCTTCTTATCCTAATTTATATTATTCTTTGATTATTATAGTCAAGAGTTTCTGGGCATTAGGGCTTCCGGTGCATTGGGTGTTTTGAATGAAAATTTTAAACACCTAACCCTTCCACTGTGCCATCGGAACCCAGCAGTGCCAACAGCCTCTGCAGACCCTGCATTAAGATATATATATAAGCACTCGAGCCAGAGTCTAATACCCAACTAGAAGTAGAAGAAACCGTAAGGTTAGATTTAATTCCGAGCATACCTTCAGAAGATTTATCACCCTTTTTGGTCTTTAGGCTTTCCAGATAGATTAGACAGTTTCTCCTCCAATGACCTTCAGTATGACAATGGAAACACTTTCCCTTAACTTCAGCCTTATTAGGAACTTCCTTCTTTGGTCTATTCTCCTTCTTCTACTTTTTAGCAGATTTAACATTTTTCTTCTCAGTAGACTTTCTCTTGAAAGAAATTCGCTCCATAGCGAGAATAGTACCCCTTGAACTCTTCAAGGTTCCTTTTGTAGTGACCAACATGTTGATCAGTTTGGGTATAGTGCAGTCAAGTTTGTTCATATAAAAATTTATAATAAATTAACTATATGTACTCATAAGGGATTGAAATATCAAATTCATCTGTAATTTCTTTTGCATATCCAGCCCGAGCTTCTCAAGCTCCTCAATATCCTTGATCACTGTCAAACAGTGCTCATAGACAGACTGCCCTTCGTGCATCTTCAAATTGAAGAGTCTTTTGGACATCTCGAAGCATGTCGTATGGCTCCGCTCACCATACAACTCTTGCAGGTGAGTCATCATAGCCCTGACAGTGGGCATATGCTCATGCTGGCTTTGCAACTCGTTTGACATAGAAGATAGTATATAGCACTTGACCTAACTGTCTTCATCCGTCCACTTTTCATAAGCAGCCCTTTGCTCAACAGCAGGACGGTTTGGTAGCACAATGGGTTTTTGGTCGAGTACATGACCTAGTTTTTTTGAAGTCAGGACAATCTTGAGATTTCTGAGCCAATCTTTGTAATTTGTATCAGTCAAACGATTAGTTTCAAGAATGTGAGCTAGAGGGTTTGAGGTTGATATTATTTAACTGCGAGAGTAGAGATTCAAGTTAGACTTTTGTACTTAATGTTATATTTGCTTCTAAAAACTTTAAGATGCAAACAATGACTCCCACTAATTTTTTGAATCCCTCCACTGTTAGGATCGTAGCATGTAATCAACTTTCCAAAAGGCAAATGCCTATTGGGAGGCAAAGTTTATTAACCTTTATCCAATAGGTATAGGGGCTTTACATCTGAGTTGACCCGTATCAAGCAAGATCACTCTCAATCAGCAAGCTAGGTGGTTAGACCCATTTAATCTTACCAACCAGGTACTAGTCGACCCTCTTTGTCGACTCCCATAATTGTTGCCAATACATCAGCCACCTTTGGCTACCAACCCCAGCTTGAGTCTCACCGAACCCTCTTGGCTACCATCCTCTTCCAGAGTCTCACCGAGTCTTCTTCGGCTACCTCACTGAACCCCCTCTGCTACCATCCTCTCCCAGAGTCTCATCGAGTCTTCTTCGACTACCAACTTCTCTTTGGATCTCACCAAATATGCGCTGAAACCTTGCACAACAACTTCTCTCCCCAGCGATATTTTTTTTTTAACACTCCAAGGGCCTGTCGGGTTTCAAGCTTGCAATCTCGCTCTGATACCACATGTTAGGATCGTAGCCCCTAACCAACTTTCCAAAAGACAAATGCCCATTGGGAGGTAGAGTTTATTAGCCATTATCCACTAGGCATAGGGGCTTCACACCTGAGTTGATCCACATCAAGCTAGATCATCCTCAATCAGCAGGCTGGGGGGTTAGACCCATTTAATCTTACCAACCGATACTAGTCGACCCTCTTTGTCGACTCTCATAATTATTGTCAATACATCAGCCACCTTCGACTACCAACCCCATCCTGAGTCTCACCGAATCTTCTCGGCTACCATCTTCTTCCAAAGTCTCATCGAGTCCTCTTCGGCTACCTCACCGAACCTCTTCAGCTACCATCCTCTCCTAGAGTCTCCCCAAGTCCTCTTCAGCTACCAACCTCTCTCTGGGTTTCACCAAATGTGCACTGGAACCTTGCACAACATCCACTCCCCAAGAAGAAAATAAAAACCCTAATGTGACAAAAGATTCCTAGTAGATACTGGGGTCCCACCGATGTCATGCATCTCACCTAATAGTTATTGGTAATATGCACACTGATGCGGGGGCAACTTTTTGCCCAGATGTATCTCTAAGCATGTTGCAGTGACTTGGTCTCTAAGTCATGTGAGCTTACCTAATAGTTATTGCCCACACTTCTTAATTAAGCCCGACCCATCATTCATAAGCAAGTGCAAGGCCATCATTGGGTCCCTCACCTAGCAGTTATTGGACCCAACCCCATCCTTATCCTGAAGCAACTCTTTGCTAATAGAGTGGTTGCATATTTTCGATGCAACTGAATCACTATGACCAATCGAGAATAATCAACATCGGTAGTACGCCCACACATCTACAATAGTAGAAAACCTATGGACTTAATATTTATGGAGAGGTTTAAGTTTAAGTCTCATCTAATCAGTCATCATATAACCGATCTAATTGGCATGGGCTAAATAAATTGCTAAGCAACCCAATTCATGACCCAATCTTCCAAATTGACTAGGTAAGTCGAGAATAGTGGGGGTCCCTCCGTTGCTTTTCTTAGACACCAATAATTTACCTTAGACACCAATAGGTCAATTGATCCAAATAGATTAGATCAAGTGAATCAGACTCAAACTATCGAGCTAAATTAGGTCTTTAGGTTAATCGATTCTACATATGGGACTCAATCGATTTGATCAACAATAATTACATAATCATTTAACTTAATTGATCTAATCCTAATCAATACTTAACTCGATTTGATCAATTACTTAATCGAATTAGACCTATATGATTCAAATCAAAAATTCTAGATGTAATCCTGTTACATGACCTAATTTTTGATTTTTTCATGACCAAAACCCTCATGCACAAACACTAATTTCAAATTCTAAATTAAATTTTAGATCTAAATTCTTTATATAAAAGTAAGTTTTTAAATCATGAAAATAATTTTCAGATTCAACATACAAACATATATCACATACATGCATGTAAAATTCTGATCTAAATAAAATTCAGATCTACAATATAATATCATATATCTCGTATACTAATCATGGATCATATTGAATATAATCTTATGACCTAAACATGTAATCATATATCTCATACATAAATAATGAATCAGGTCATATAAAATTTTAGATTTATGCATGCATCTACATATCATGTGAACATGAACTAGAAACCATTCTAGATCAAAATTCAGATCTATGTATGCTTTCACATATCAACTATATATTCTAAAATCAAACTCAAAATTAAATTTCAGATTCAAAAATTTATCTATACATCTCATATATCAAGAAAAAATCAGATTTTGAAACTTTTTTTAAAACACAGATGTCAAATTTCAGCATATGAAATCTGTGACTCTGATACCACTGTTGGAATTTGAGGTTTGGGGCATGCATGTGTTGGAGAATGCAGATGATTTCATACATATATTTCAAAACTTTTTTGAAAAATTATAGCGAAAGATAACTAGATTAATTAAATTAATCTAACATACATATGATCTAATCATCAAATCAACCTACTCTAGAATCTATGATATATTATGTTGCATATAAAATCTGAAATAATCCAAAGATAAAATTAGCATGCATGCATATGAGTAGTAAATCACATCTACTTCTAATCTGAGTTCAGAACTCCATACCTGATCATGGTGGAGAGGATTCTTACTAGTTGCTTGCAGCCACACATGCATCTGGTCTCTATAAAAAATCCACTCGAAGTCCCGATCTGATCGGTCTTCTCAGAAGTGCTAGCTCATGCGAAGACCTTCTTTTTGACTAATGTAAATCCTTTCTTCAAATCTCTAGAATCTTTTCAGAGATTGAAGATGATCTTCTAGAGGAGATGAAGAGGTGAAAAAAATATGGAGAAGAAAATAATTTTTTTCTAATTTATTTTCTCCTCCTAAATCTTTAGAACCAAAAATTTGAAATTCAAATTTTTGCGCACACCCCAAGAGAGAGGACCCTCCTCTCTATTTTTCACATCATGAACCATGCCCAAACTTCTACCACATAAAAAGCTCTCTTCTGATATCTTGCATATCCAAAAGAAACTACAAAAGCCCCTTTTATAGGCATGTAAAGAGGTGGGGTGAAGAGTCCTAGTGATCCTGGACTCTTACAGGATTCTGCCTTCTTTCATAATTCCACATCTAAAACTATACCAAAAAAATATGGGATGCCCCTTCCCATATTTTTTTATGGTAATCCAACTGATCTCCTACAAAAAATATCCTCAAAATATTGCACATATAAGGAGAAAAAAATTTATTGACATGGAAAGGTTGATCTGAATGAGAACAGATTCTTTTGATAAGAAATATTTTGAAATCTAATTTCAAAATCTTTTTTTATCAAAATCAAATTAGATTTAGATGTGATATAGATAAGAGAAAGAACTCTTTGTTGTGAAAAAATCTAATACAAAATAATTTTGTGTGTGGAGATATATGGCGTGCAATCTGGATTGGCGCAGGAAGAAGAGTCCTATTCCAATAAGGACTCTTAAGTTTTCTTATTTGGATCCAAACCAAATCACATCTGATTTAGCCCAAATAAAATATATGAAATCCAATCTAATTAGGTTCATAAATTTTTAACCAAATTTTAATCAAACTAAAAATTGATTGAATCAAAGTCCTGATCAAATCAGGAATAATTCTCCCTTTGTGATTAGGTCATCTCATAATCTAATCGGGTCAAACCTAATTGAATCCAATTCAATTACATTTTATTTAATCCTCTTTGCTTAATCAACTTGAGCTAATTAGTAATTTAATTACTAATTAATTTTTCATTAATTCACTAATATTTGATGAATTAATTTATTACAACTTTTGCATAAGGTTAACCATCAATTGAATTGATGATTAAGCCCTTGAATGATTCTCAATCGTTGATCAGCCACATGATCAGTCAGAAATTTCTTTTGAGTATAACCCCTTAGGTTCGAACCTAAGTCGGTAGCATAAAAATATCTTTCCGAACCAATCGATGTAACCATCTAGCAATGTTGACCTGATGTCCGAATAGGTCGAATGATGGCCAAGCAACATTCAAGAACCTATTGACGAATGGTTATCGTATAATTCATCCCTTTAACCTTAATACTCGAGGATGACCTAAGATTTAACTGTCAATCTTAGATAAGTCATCCACATTATATTTTAATCTTTTTCAAATCCATAACATGGATTATCCGGGCTCAAGTTTTGCTAAATTAAAATACACTGATGCATATCTCCTACTAATTCGGAAGAATCAATTCTATCTTGACTCACGCACCGACTTGACAAGTACTTGACTGTACCTAAAAATTTTTCATCACTGAATTAAAAACTCAGTTAGTCCAACATCAAAGTACAGTGAGTTATTTGTAAGCCACCGTGGTGATCTCAGGTTGGAGGGATACTTATACCCATACCTTTCATGAGCTATCCTTACAACAGAGTGCTCCACAGTTGGTCACGTTTAGTGATGATGTACTCCTACATCTCACATGCATGTCATAGGAGTATCTTCATATCATTTAGTTACAAAGATAACCAATGCATATGGCATACAACGACCTACACTTGATATCGCTATCATCCTAGTAATAGCATATCGTTTGATCGCGAACCAATTTAAGGACTATACGATAAATTTTTTTTTATCGATTAAAGTAGTCCTGAGAACTTCATCACAACATAGAAGTTCGTTAGAAGATGTATCCTTATGATAATAAATATTAAATAATTTTTATTATTTATCAATTCATATACATTTATAATTAGCACAATCATTAAACGATTAGCTTTAGGATACAATTTCCAATAACTCCCACTTGGATTAAAGCTAATCAGTATAGTATCACATATCCATCTTCGATTTATCATCTCAGAACTCCTAAATATCGAGGTTTTAGTAAATAGATTGGTCACATTCTTCCTTCTCTTGATCTTTTAAAGATTGACGTCACCTTAACAAATTTTTTCGACTAAGATAGTAGCAATGCAGAATGCTTGGTAAGCTAATGGGTCTTCAGCTCCTTAGCATGAGCTATGGCTCTGGTACTGTACAATACAGTATGACCATCATCAGAGGGTGCCACTTCTAGCTTGTCAGTGAACCTGTACAATCACATAGCTTCTTTGCAAGCATCAAATATTGCAAAGTATCTTGCCTCGTAATTTGAATTTGGCTATATTTTTCTACTTGGAACCTTTCCAGTAGATTGCTCCATTATTTAAGGTAAAGATGTATTCTGACACATTCTTGCTATTATTATATCCAACTAAAAACTAGAGTCATACTCTATAAGTTTTAAGTCAAATTCTTCATAATCGAGTCATCGATCCTTAGTATTTCTCAAATACTTAAGGATGACTTTTCAGTAATTCTCATCCAGATTTTGCAAGTATCCACTCATTACCCTAGTGAGTATACCATATCCGATCTCATACATCGTGTACATGATAGAATAAATTTTACTCATAAATATCTTATGTATGTTGGACTGAAAAAACTTAAGCAGCCTCTTAGATCTATCTCTATAGATCTTCATCTCTAGAATAAGATATACTTTTTTCAAATCCTTTTTGGAGAACAATAATAACAGTAAAACCTTTATTCCCTGTAATATAAGAAATATCATTCTCGATTAAGATAATTTTATTCACATACAAAATAAGAAACACACTCATAAAACTATTAATCCATTTGTATTTGCAGGGTTCTTCTTCATTCTCAATGAAACCATGTATTTTGATCACTTATCAAAATGCACATTCCAACTCCAGAATATTTAGCATTGCCACCAGAGAAAATATCTTGTTATGGTCAATATCATAATATTGACAATATCCTTAGACAATCAGATGAGCTTTGTAGGTCTCCACCTTCTCGTCTGTACTACTCTAATCCTATTGAAGATCCACTTACACTCTACAGATTTTACCCTTCGAGTGAATCAATGAAGATCCATACACCATTGATCTTTATAGACTTCATTTTGGACTCTATGGGTCCAAGCCATTATTAATAGTTGAACCTCTGCATGGCATCCATGTAGGTGATCAGATCTTTATTGTTCTCATCGAATTCAACAAGTTCACATTTCGAACCTAGATACCGAAGTATCTATCTGACGGATGCGATACTCTACCGGATCTCCTTAATAGTGCCTTTACAATGAATTTTAGATTCGATCTAATCCAATCCAATTCTATGATTTCACTAGATTGTGTCGGTTCTTCTACTTATCGAACTTCATAAGTTTCACATTAAAGACATCAATACCTTCACCAAGGTACTCCCTTTCTAAAGAAATATCGAACAACTCTTGTTCTTTAGCATGGTAGAAGTTATATCCCTTAGATTCTTTGGGGTCACTATGGGAAAATTCAGTACAGGGGTAAAATGGTAATTTTAAAATTTTTTTAAAATTATGATTTTACAGTAGAAAAATATTAATTAATCTAATTAATTAATATAAATTTACCCTACACTAAGATCTAAATATGATATATAGCATGCATGTATTTAAATTTAAAATTCAAATTCGAACAGTAAACACTTTACTGTAATATGTTCAAAACACAATACCTTTGTGCGGGTAGTAGATCGTCACAATCTGATCACTGTCGGGAGAGTCTGATCATCACGATACAGCCACACAGCATATCTGGCCTCTGCGGATCATCCACATGAAGCTCCCAGTCTGATCGACTCCTCATGAGTGCTAGCTCGTTGTAGAGCCCTTTTGATGGCCGATGCTGATCGAACTCCTTCGATCGATGTCTGTCGATTCTTCGGATACTCTGGATCATCAACAGATATACTTGAGAGGATGTTGAAGATCTTCCTAAGATTTTATGGGCTCACGATACTCGTAGCTCACTTTCTCGCTTTTCGAACCCCAGGCTAAAACTCTAGGGAACTCATCGGAAACCTTGCACCCACTTTTCTTTCTTTTTCTCTTGGAAGGATATGGACTTCCTTCTCACGCACAAGACTTCTCATGCTCTAGAATTTTTCTCCAAAAATCTTCTTCTTACACGCCCCACTCTTCTCCTCCTTTTATAACAACCTCAAACGTCTTATCCAAAAGAAAGGATAAAGATGAGTAATTGCATATTTAAATTCAAAATAAAGTTTGAATTCAAATGGACACCAACTCATCCCTTATCCACTAAAGGCTTGAGGCGTGGCTTAAATTATGCATGGAGTGATATCATGAGAAACCTTTTCTTATGTAATAAATGGAGCGTAAAAAAAGGGATAAGGTGCAAAGATTGATTGCCCATTCAAATTCAAACTTTATTTTGAATTTGAATGGCCAACCAATCATCCTTATCCATTCATATGGCACATTAAAGTGGGGCATGGAGAGGGCTTGGCGTGAGAAAAAAATTCATGAGAAGTTCCTTCTCATGAATTCAAATGGGTGCAATGGAAGTGAGGTGGCGCATGGAGATTGGGTCAAGGTGTTTTAATTATTTAAACCAACCTAATTGAACCAAATAAGTTAGGTCCAATTAGACTAATTTAAATCCAACTAAATTAGGCTTAATTAGGCTCAATAAAATCTTAATCAAATCAAAAATTGATTAAGCCCAACCCCTGATCAAATCAGGGACCAAACCATCTCGACGATTAGGTCAACTCTTAACCTAATCGGGCCAAACCCAACTGAATCCAATTCAATTGGACTTGATCCAAAAATAACTACTCAATCAAATTGAGTTAATTAGCGATCAAATCACTAATTAAACCTCTCATAAATACTGAGTCCAAATCCGATGGGCAATCAGGCATCAGAATTCATCAATATGTAACCCTGAATGAAAAATCCCAACCAGTGGAACTCTTGACCCCGATACCCATAATGTGTGGAACTCGTGATCAGAGAATCCTGATTCTCTATCACTGAGTCCCAAACATGTAGGATTCTACATCAGCCATCAGATCAAATAGGAACCTCTAATGTGTGTGACCCCGCAGGTTCGAACCTAAGTCGGTAGCACAGGAACCAATTCCTATACTAATCAAAGTGACCATCTAGCAATGGTACCGACATCCGGATAGGTCGAAGAGTCACAATCGCAACACTCAGAACCTACATGAATATGGTTACTGTATAATTCATCCTTTTGACCCCTGTGTTTAGGATGACTCAGGGTTCAACTGTCAACCATGATCAGATCATCCGAATCATGCTCAACTCAAACAGTCCTGTGACTTCTCACAAGGACTTCCCTGACCAAGATTTTCCTAAATTGAAATATGACTGTACACAGCTCTTAAACTAGAGTGGTCAATCTCATCTTGACACATGCACCGACAAGTCAAGTACTTGACTACACCCAGCAGCCTTCCGTCACTGAATTAAAAATTCAGGTAGTCCAGTGCCTAAGTGCAGTGAGTTGCTTGCAAGTCACCGTGGCGGTCTCAGGTCGGAGGGATATTTATACCCATATCCCATCGGAGCAAATCTTGATAGCAGAAATAGCTCCAGAGTCGGTCACGTTCAGTGCAGATGTACCTTTACATCTCACCTGTATGCCATACCAGTGTCTCCACACTCATTGGTTAAGAGGACAACCAACCTATATGGCACACAATGACTTATGCTTGATAAATATTATCATCCTTGGTAAAAACGTATCATTTGGTCACGAACAGATTTAAGGACTAAATGATAAATCCTCCTTTGTCAAGTCTAAATAGTCCTAAGGACATCACCACAATATAGGAGTTCATTAGAAGATGAAACATTTTATGATGAAAAAATATCAAAATAATTTTTATTAATTCATAATTCATGTACAAATATAAAAATGAGCACAACCGTCAACAGACTAACGATTGACTTTGGGACACTATTCTCAACAATCTCCCACTTGGCCTAAAGCCAATCGGTGCAGTATCTAATACCCATCTTCGACTTGTAGTCATCGAACTCCTTCACCGCAATGGCTTTAGTGAATGGGTCGGCCAGGTTCTCCTTTTCGTCGATCTTCTGAAGATCGACGTCACCTCGATCCATAATTTTCTGGATGAGATGGTAGCGGCGCAGAATATGCTTCATCCACTGGTGTGCCTTTGGTTCCTTCGCCTGAGCAATGGCTCCAGAGCTATCACAGTAGAGCAGAAATGGACCAACAAGGGAGGGTGCTACTCCGAGCTCGATGATGAATTTCCTCAGCCACACCACTTCTTTGGCAGCATCTGATGCAGCGACATACTCTGCCTGGCAAACTGAATCAGCCACTGTGTGCTGCTTGGAACTTTTCCAGCAGATAGCCCCACCATTAAGGGTAAAAATAAATTCCGACACACTTTTGCTGTCATCATGATCAGACTGAAAACTAGAGTCTGTAAACCTTATAAGTCTCAAGTCCGATTCACCATAAACAAGCCACTGGTCCTTAGTATTTCTTAAATACTTCAGGATGGTTTTAACAACCTTCCAATGATTCTCTCCTGGATCAGATTGGTATCTACTCACTACCCCTAGTGAGTATGCCACATCTGATCATGTACATGTCATGGCGTACATGATAGATCCCACTGTCGAAGCATATGGAATCCTACCCATACGCTCTCTCTCTTGAGGTGTTGTCAGACAATCCTTCTTTGAGAGAGAAATTTCATGGCCTATCAGAAGATAGCCTTTCTTGAAATTCTTCATGCTGAACCTCTTCAGCATAGTATTAATATACGTGGACTGAGATAAACCAAGCAACCTTTTAGATCTATCCCTATAGATCCTCATCCCTAGGATGTAGGAAGCTTCTCCCAGATCCTTCATGGAGAACTGTGATGACAGCCAAATCTTTATTCCCTGTAATACAGGGACATCATTCTCGATTAAGAGAATGTCATCCACATACAATACAAGAAATACTACTACTGGACCATTAGCCCACTTATAAATGTAGGGCTCTTCTCCGTTCTTAATGAAGCCATACATCTTGATCGTCCTATCAAAATGTATGTTCCAACTCTGGGATGCCTGCTTAAGTCCATAAATGGACCTCTGTAGTCTGCACACCTTAGACTCATCTGTGGATGTGAATTCTTCAGGTTGTATCATATACACCTCTTCATCCAGCTCTCCGTTTAGGAAAGCTGTCTTCACATCCATCTGCCAGATTTCATAGTCCAGATGGGCAGCTATCGCAAGCATAATCCGAATGAATTTGAGCATTGCCACAGGAGAAAATATCTCGTCATAGTCTATACCATAACGTTGACGATATCCCTTGGCAACCAGACGGGCTTTATAGGTTTCCACCTTTTCGTCTGCGCCTCTCTTCCTCTTGAAGACCCACTTACACCCTATAGGTTTTACTCCTTCGGGTGGGTCAACCAATATCCACACATCGTTGACCTTCATGGACTTCATTTCAGATTTCATGGCCTCCAGCCATTTTTCAGAGTCGGGTCTCTGCATTGCATCCAAGTAGGTGATCGGATCCTCATCATTTTCATCAAGTTTGATAGGATTACCATCCCGGACCAAAAAACCATAGTATCTGTCTGGTTGACGTGGTACTCTACCAGATCGCCTTAAGGGTGCTTGAACAATGGGATCCAGATCTGATCTAACCAAATCTAGTTCAGGTTTAGCAACTTGTGTCGATTTTTTCACCTGTCGAACTTCGTCAAGTTCGATCTTAGAGGCAACAGTCCCTTCACCAAGGAACTTCTTTTCCAAAAAGATTGCCTTAAGGCTGACAAACACTTTTTGCTCATCAGCTAGGTAGAAGTAATACCCTTTGGTCTCTTTTGGGTATCCTATAAAATTATACTTGTCAGACCTAGGTCCAAGCTTGTCCGTAATTAAACGTTTAACATAAGCCGGACACCCCCAAATCCTAAGGTGCGAGAGTACAGGCTTACGTCCTATCCATATCTCATATGGCGTTTTGGTTACAGACTTACTCGAAACTCTATTTAGAAGGTAACAAGCCGATTCGAGAGCATATCCCCAGAGGGAGATCGACAGACCAGTAAACCCCATCATGGATCGAACCATGTCCAACAAGATCCGATTCCTCCTTTCAGATACACCATTATGCTGTGGTGTTCCAGGAGGTGTCCACTGAGAGAGAATCCCATTCTCCTCAAGATATGTCAGAAAATCATTGGAAAAGTATTCACCTCCTCGATCAGATCGAAGAGTTTTAATACACTTTCCAGTTTATTTTTTTACCTCATTTCGGAATAGTTTGAACATTTCAAATGACTCCGACTTATGCTTCATTAAATAGACATACCCATACCTCGATAGGTCGTCTGTGAAGGTTATGAAGTAGAAATATCCACCTCTTGCACTTGAGCTCATGGATCTACATACATCAGAATGTACCAGACCCAAGAGTTCGCTAGCTCACTCACTTTTTTCAGTAAAAGGTGATTTGGTCATTTTACCAAGAAGACAGGACTCACAGGTTGGAAGTGATTCACAATCACCTACTTCAAGAATTCCTTCTTGAGCCAACCTGTTTATCCTGTTCTTATTGATATGACCTAGCCTACAGTGCCAAAGGTAGACTTCTGACACATTATCTATTCTAGGGTGTTTACCGAAGGTTTGAACCATATTAACAGGTTGTAATAGAAAGTAAATTTCATTATTAAGTTGTCCAACAAACATTGTAACACCATTCAAAATGATATTGCAAACGTTTTCTTTTATTAAAAATTGATAACCGTTCATGGCCAAAAGACCTACAGAAATAATATTTAATAAAAAGCTTGGACAATAGTGACATTCACTCAGAATTATGTTTCGAGAATTGATTACAAGGTTCATGATTCCTAATGCTAGAACTGAAACTTTGCTTCCATCTCCAATGTTCAGGAATCTCTCACCTTCATCAAATCTCCTACTGATCTGCAGACCCTGCATCGAATTGCAAATATGATAAGGGCTTCCGGTATCCAATACCCAGACAGTAGTATCACCAATGGAAAAGTTGTAAGGTGTTATCATATAAGTACCTTACTTCTTCTTCGGCCTGTTCGGGTCCAGGGAAGCAATGTATAGAGGACAGTTCCTCTTCCAGTGCCCCTGCTTCTTGCAAAAGAAGCACTCTGCCTAGCTCTAGTCGGGCTTGCGCTTCTTGGTCTGACCCTGTGCAGACGTCCCAACATACAGTTGCACCTTCTTATTCTTCTTCTTCTTGTTCTTCTTCTTCCCTTTCTTAAAGGGTCGACGACCAGAAGAAGACCCTCCCACAATATTCACCGACTCCTTATGGAGCTGGTGATCCTTCCCAAAGTTTTGCAGCAACCCCAACAAGCCATGGTAGTTCACTGCAGGCTTTGTCATCCGAAAATGAGTAAGGAAGGGGAGGAAGGACTTGAGCAATGAATTAAGGATCGCATCCTTACCGAGTTGCTCGTGCAGGGGAAAGCCCAGTTTACTTAGGCACTCAATCATTTCGATCATGTACAGTACATGATCAGTGACTGAGGCTCCATCCCTCATCCGAGCATTGAAAATGGCACAACTAGTTTTGTACCTTTCAACGTCGTCAGGCGTGCCAAAGGAGTCGTTCAATATTTGAAGCATCTCCTGTGGCTAGGCGTTCTCGAACCTGCGGCTGAACTCATCATTCATTGCCGCCAGCATAATGCACTGAACGGTGGTGCGATCGTTGAGCCACTTCTGATAAGTGTCTCAGACCGTCCCTCTAACATTCGGGGCTAGCTCCTCAGGTGCCAGATTCGTTACTACATAAAGGATCCGCTCATGCTCAAGGATGATTTTTAATTTTAGATACCAGCTATCGAAATTAGGTCCCATGAGCTTGTCATTATCTAATAATGACCGAAGGGACAGGGTAGTGGCCATAGCTACATAAAAGAAAATCAGACCTATATTAGTACATAAATTATTAATACTAAAGACTTGGACTTTAGTCTAAAGTTTCTCCCAGTATTTTTACGAACTGGTAGCCTCAACCTCTAATTCGAGAAATTACTTTAATTCCTTAATGGGTACTAGAATTCACACAGACTACACACGAGCCCAACTTTGATTGGTCAACCCATGTGCATCTATGGGTAGGTTCATAACCAGTTATTTCTCTAAACAACTTCTAGTAATTGATTTTGCCCCAGAACCTAATCAGTAGGCTTTGGCCTCCACTGAAAAGATCTGGTTAGGTCCAACCATTAACATGATTTGATTTGGTGAATCGAATCAATAAATGATCAGGCCGGACTTTGGCCGGCCAACCTGATCACCATCAGAAAGACTCAAACCAAATTATCATATTATGAATGATAATTCCATTAGTCAATAAGCACCAGGCCTTTGGGCCTCCAATGATTATTAAACTAATGGACTCATTATCACTCACTTAATGGGAGGCTATGACTTAGTTATCAATATAACTTAATCATTCTTAGGGACCTAATAATTTTTGAGAATTTTATTAAAAGATAGATGAGAAGAAAATATCCAGCCAATTTCAATCTTCCCACTGACTTCACCAAGTCAGATTAAAAAAGGATTTAATTAAAGCTGACATTAGGAGCACCTAAATCAGTCAAACTGATTTACCTAATGACATGGGTGAGCCCTAATCACCAAGTGATCTAATCATAACTTAATTCACCAGGTTGGCCAGGTAAGTGAGATCAGTGGTGGGGATAAGCCATTAACTCGTCAGAGATCGAATCACTGCGAGTAGCTCCCGCTTAAAAACCACTGGTCAAAATGCCAAACTTACCTTAGACACCAACCGGTTCATTAGTTTTAATTTGATCAACTTATTAAATAGGATTCCACCACGTAGCCATGAATTAAGTCCATCTTGGTCTAGTTAAAGATATGGACCCAATCAACTACAACTATTGGAGTTGAGTCTAGAGTATCCTTGACCTAATCTAATTCAACTTTTGATTAGATTTAACCAATTACTCTAATTTAGTCCATTTCTTTAAGCTAACCTTAGGTCTAACCCAATTATGGACCTAATCCATCTAACCCATTGACCCACAAGTTTATGCAATTATCTTAGGTCTTAATTCATAATTCTACACCTACTAGACAACACTTAATTCTTTTAATTAAGTATTTGGGCTGATGGGTCAGGGTTTGGCATTTCAAAAATAATTTTCAAATTTGAAAGATTTTATTTTCTGTTCTTCAAATATATTGACTCATTTCACAAATAGATCAGCACATTTCATAAATAGCAATCCTATTGCTAATTACATAATAGAAAATAACTCAATCAAAATAAATCATGAATATTCCTTTAAATCTAATCTAACACATTCATGATAAATTTTATAATTGAACATTTATAATTAATTCCTTTCACTGCTTCATCTGCATGGGATATAATTGTAGCAGCACCCCTACCGCCATAGGAGACCCCATCAAATGGGAGGAGAGGGCCTTTAAACCCTGCTTTTCTCCTATGATCGGATGGCCATGGCAACCAACCCAATTCGATTACTTGCTACTTGGATCAAGTATATCTAAATATATCAATTTTAAAATTTAAATTTCAAATTTTAAATTTTAAATTTCAAATTTTAAATTTTAAATTTTGAATTTCAAATTTCAAACAAATTTCAAATTTCAATTTTTTTAATTTCAAATTTTGAATTTCAAATTTTGAATTTTAAATTTAAAATTTCAACTAAATTTCAAATTTCCAATTTTGAATTTCAAATTTTTGAATTTTGAATTTCAAATTTCAAAATTCAAATTTTAAATTTTGAATTTCAAATTTTTGAATTTTGAATTTTGAATAACTTTCAAATTTCAAATTTTAAATTTTAAATTTTAAATTTAAACTTTTAGATTACAACATAATCTACACATGCAAATATATATATCATATCTAAAAACCCGCTCTGATACCATTTGTGGGGAAATTCAGTGCAGGGGTAAAATGATAATTTTAAAACTTTTTCAAAATTATGATTTTACAGTAGAAAAATATTAATTAATCTAATTAATTAATATAAATTTATCCTACACTAGGATCTAAATATGATATATAGCATGCATGCATTTAAATTTAAAATTCAAATTCAAACAGTAAATACTTTACTGTAATGTGTTCAAAATACAATACCTTTGTGCGGGAGTAGATCGCCGCAATCTTATCACCGTCGGGAGAGTCTGATCATCACGATGTAGCCACACAGTGTGTCTGACCTTTGCGGATCATCCACACGAAGCTCTCGGTCTGATCGACTCCTCACGAGTGCTAGCTCGTTGTAGAGCCTTTTTGACGGTTGATGCTGATCGAACTCCTTCGATCGATGTCTGTTAATTCTTTAAATACTCCGAATCATCAACAGATGTGCTTGAGAGGATGTTGAAGATCTTCCTGAGATTTTGTGGGCTCACGACACTCGTAGCTCACTTTGTCACTTCCCGAACCCCAGGCTAAAACTCTAGGGAACTCACCGAAAACCTTGCACCCACTTTTCTTTTTTTTCTTTCTTTTTCTCTTGGAAGGATATGGACTTTCTTCTCACGCACAAAACTTCTCACGTCCCAAAATTTTTCTCCAAAAATCTTCTTCTTACATGCCCCACTCTTCTCCTCCTTTTATAACAACCTCAAACGTCTTATCCAAAAGAAAGGATAAAGATGAGTAATTGCACATTTAAATTCAAAATAAAGTTTGAATTCAAATGGACACCAACTCATCCCTTATCCACTAAAGGCATGAGGCGTGGCTTAAATTGTGCATGAAGTGATTTCATGAGATATCTTTTCTCATGTAATAAATGGGGCATAAAAAAAGGGATAAGGTGCAAAGATTGATTGCCCATTCAAATTCAAACTTTATTTTGAATTTGAATGGCCAACCAATCATCCTTATCCATTCATATGGCATATTAAAGTGGGGCATGGAGAGGGCTTGGCATGAGGAAAAAATTCATGAGAAGTTTCTTCTCATGAATTCAAATGGGTGCAATGGAAGTGAGGTGGCACATGGAGATTGGGTCAAGGTGGTTTAATTATTTAAACCAACCTAATTAAACCAAATAAGTTAGGTCCAATTAGACTAATTTAAACCTAACTAAATTAGGCTTAATTAGGCTCAATAAAATCTTAATCAAATCAGGAATTGATTAAGCCCAACCCCTGATCAAATCAGGGACCAAACCATCTCGACGATTAGGTCAACTCTTAACCTAATCAGGTCAAACCTAACTGAATCCAATTCAATTGGACTTGATCCAAAAATAATTACTCAATCAAATTGAGTTAATTAGTGATCAAATCACTAATTAAATCTCTCATAAATACTGAGTCCAAATCCGATGGACAATCAGGCGTCAGAATTCATCAATATGTAACCCTGATCGAAAAGTCCCAACCAGTGGGACTCTTGACCCCGGTACCCATAATGTGTGGAACTCATGATTAGAGAATCCTGATTCTTGATTACTGAGTCCCAAACATGTAGGATTCTATATCAGCCATCAGATCAGATAGGAACCTCTAATGTGTGTGACCCCGCAGGTTCGAACCTAAGCTGGTAGCACAGGAATCAATTCCTGTACTAATTGAAGTGACCATCTAGCAATGGTACCCGATATCCAGATAGGTCGAAGAGTCGCAATCGCAATACTCAAAACCTACATGAATATGGTTACTGTATAATTCATCCTTTTGACCCCTGTGTTTAGGACGACTCAGGGTTAAACTGTCAACCCTGATCAGATCATCCGAATCATGCTCAACTCAAACAGTCCTGTGACTCCTCACAAGGACTACCCTGGCCAAGGTTTTGCTAAATTAAAACATGATTGTAAACAGCTCCTAAACTGGAGTGGTCAATCCCATCTTGACACACGCACCGACAAGTCAAGTACTTGACTACACCCAGCAGCCTTCTGTCACTGAATTAAAAATTCAGGTAGTCTAGTGCCTAAGTGCAGTGAGTTGCTTGCAAGTCACCATGGCGATCTCAGGTCAGAGAGACATTTATACCCATATCCCATCGGAGCAAATCTTGACAGCAGAAATAGCTCCAGAGTCGGTCACGTTCAGTGCAGATGTACCCTTACATCTCACCTGTATGCCATACCAGTGTCTCCACACTCATTGGTTAAGAGGACAACCAACCTATATGGCACACAATGACTTATGCTTAATAAATGTTGTCATCCTTGGTAACAACGTATCATTTGGTCGCGAACAAATTTAAGGACTAAACGATAAATCCTCCTTTGTCGAGTCTAAATAGTCCTAAGAACTTCACCACAACATAGGAGTTCATTAGAAGATGAAATATTTTATGATAAAAAAATATCCAAATAATTTTTATTAATTCATAATTCATGTACAAATACAAAAATGAGCACAACCGTCAACAGGCTGACGATTGACTTTGAGATACTATTCCTAATAGTCACCCTATAAAATAATATATATAGGATTGAGATCCAAGCTAATCGGTATGCAAATATTTGACATAAAATAAATACTTTCAAACCTTAAGGTAAGAGAACATCGGCTTACGCCTAGTTTATATCTCATATGGAGTCCTTGTGATTGAATAGTTTGGAATTTAGTTCAGAACATGATAAATAGTCTTAAGAGTATAATCTTGAAAGGAGACTGATAGACTTACAAACTCCATCATGGATCGAACTATATCTAACAAAGTCGATTTCAATAAGAGAGAATTCTTATTCTCTTTTAGATTTATCAAAAACTCATCGGAAGGGCATTCTCCTCTTTGGTCTGATCAAAGAGTTTCAATGCTCTTTCCAGTTTATTTTTCTACCTTATTATAGATTTATTTGAATATTTTAAATAATTTAAATTTATGACAAACATATTCATAGATCCAATATATCAGTATGTATTAGATTCAGAACATCATTAGCTCGTTCATCTTTTCTAACAAAAAGTGACTTGATCATCTTACTAAGAAGATAGGATTGACAGGTTGACAATAATTCACAATCATTGACCTCAAAAATTATCTCCTGTTGATCCTATTCTTATTTATATGATCGAGCTTAGATTGTCAAAGATAGGCTTTCATGACATTATCTATTTTAGAGAGTTTGTTTGATTGTGTACAATACATTAACAAACTGTGACCGAATATAAATATCATTTCTCAGTTATCCACATGATTTTGACATCATTCATAATGATATCATAAAATCATTAGACAATAGTGACAATCACTAAAATGATATTTTTAGAATTGAAAATAAATTCGATGATTCCTAAAACTAAGATTGGAATATGACTTCCAACTCCAATGTTCAAAAATCTCTTACTGTTTTCAAATTTTTTACTAACATGAAGTCATTGCAACAATTTGCATAGACTTTCAATATCGAATATCTAGGTAGTAGTATCATAGATAGAGAAATCACAAGGTGTTATCATATAAGCACTTTGTTCAGCAACTCTTTGCTGATTTTTCTTCTTTAGTCTGTTTGGATCAAGAGACTGCCAGATCAGGTTAACCTTAGACTCTTTTATCAGTTCAGACTCATTAGCCTAAGTACGACTATTTTGCACCTTTTTTTTTCTTTTTCTTTCTCAAAAAATTATTACCCCACTGAAGATACATCTTCAAAGGTGCAAAAAGAACTCCTTCAATATTTGAAGGATTTTCTCCTACTGAGCATCATCGAATTTACAACTAAATTCGTATTCTTTGCTGCTCTCAATAAAACCACATGGTGATATGATCATGTGGCCACTTCTGATAAGTGCCTTTGATCGCATCACATGTGTTGGATGTGAAAACTTCAGGTGCTAGATCCATAATCATATTTAGGATCCATTCATGCTCTATAACTATTTACAACTTTCGATACTAATTATCGAAGTTGGATTCTATAAATCAGTCACGATGAAATAGTGAATGGAGCAACGGACATCTAGCCATAACTGAAAGAAAAATATAAGACCTCTATGTTTATAAATTGATGAAGTCTAAAGATTTGGACTTTAGTCTAAAGATTTTTTCACTATTTTATATGAATTGGTAGCCTCTACCTCCAATTCGAAGAATTATCTTAATTCCTTAGCAGGTACTAGAATCCACACAGACTACATACATGCTCGAGGATGGCTCGATCAATCCATATATATCTATGGTTAGATTCTTAACTAATTATTTTTTAAATAATTTTTAGTAATTAATTTTATCTCAGATTTTATTTTAGTAGGCGATGGACCTTCACTGAAAGTTTTGATAAGGTCAAACTATTAACATAAACCTACTCAATGTTTCTAACTAATGAATGATCAGGTCTGAAGATAGCTCGATCAACCCAACCATCATCAGATAGTACAACAGAGTCATTATATGATGAATAATAATTTCATCATTCAGAGAGAACACCAGATGGATGGTGCCTACAATGTCAATCAAAAATAATGGATCCATTATCATTCACCTTAATGAGAGGCTATTAGAAGGAATCTTCATCAGTCAAACCAAGTATATTAAGGGAGCGTTTGGTTCACAACCAGAATCAGAATGGAAATGAGAATTGGAATGGCTTGAAATCAAAATCAAAATGGCTAAATCCTCTGAAGCATTTGATTCGTGATCAGAATCGGAATCGAAATTGAAATGAAAAATTGAATCCATAGAGGAGAGTAAGGATTGAGTTCTATATAGATTGAGCTATTCCCATTCCACCCTAGAATCAGAATCGAAATGTGACTCCTAAACAAATGATTGGAATGAGAGTCATCCATTCTGATTTCGATTTCAGATCCTCACTCTCTCCAACCAAACACCCCCTAAAGAGATACTCAAAAAATTTGGGATGAAGAATGCAAAAGAAATTGGCACTCTCATGAGCCCCTCATGCAACTTGATAAAGATAAAAACTACAAAAGTATTAATCAAAAGCTTTATCAAGATATAATTAGATCTTTACTTTATCTTCTTGCAAGTAGGCTAGATATATTGTTTAGTGTATGCACTAATCTATCCTAAAATATCTTATATGCTTGCTATTAGAAGAATACTTAGATACTTAGTAGACAGTCAAAATTTAGGATTATAGTACTCTAAGCAATTTTAAATTGATTTAATTAGATATTTTGATGCTGACTATTATGGATATAAAATTGACAAAAAAAAGTACTAATAAAACATACCAATTTTTAGGATTAAACTTAATCACTTGATTTAGCAAAAAAGTAAAATTTGATAGCATTATCCACAACTGAGGTCAAGTATGGTGCAGTTGGGAGTTGCTGTATTCAAATCCTTTGGATTAAGCAACAACTCAAAAATTATGATATTAAATAAAATAAAATACTAGTAAGACAAGATAACATTAGTGTAATAAACTTAATTAAAAGTTTTTTTCAAATCGTAAGTGAGGATAGATTCGGTATGATTAGGTGAGAGTTAGGCATTTATGATCCTTTTTAGAATAGTGAATCAAATCCAAAAATCCATTGCTTCTCATCACTTTTCTCAATCTTTTGAAGTAAATTCTTCCAATTCTTGTTGATTTGAGTCATTTCAGATTGTGTATTGTTAGGATGCATAGGCAATTTCATGCATGTATTTCGAATTTTTTCAAAAAAATTATAGTGAAAGATAATTAGATTAATCAAATTAATCTAATATACATATGATCTAATCATTCAATCGACCTACTCTAGGATCTATGATATGTTATGTCGCATATAAAATCTGAAAGACACTGAAGATAAAATCAGCATATATGCATGTAAGCAGTAGATCACATCCATTTCTAATCTGAGTTCAGAACTCGATATCTTTGCATGGATCGATGATCATCACTGCTGAGAGATATTCTAGAGAGGATCTTTGCTAGTTACTCATAGCCACACATGCATCCGACCTCTACAAAAAATCCACTCGAAGCCTCGATCTGATCGGTCTTCTCGGGAGTGCTAGCTCACGTGAAGACCTTCTTCTTAACTGATGTGGATCCTTTCTTTAAATCTTTGAAACCTTTTAGAGATTGAAGATGAACTTTTGGAGGAGATAAAGAGGTGAAAAAAAGATGGAGAAAAAAATAATTTTTTTCTAATTTATTCTCTCTTCCCAAACCCTTAGAACCAAAAATCTGAAATTCAGATTTTTGCGCACACACCACGAGAGAGGACTCTCCTCTTTATTTTTCACATCATAAACCATGCCCAAACTTTCACCACATGAAGAGACTCTCTTTTGATATCTTACATCCATAAAAGAAACCACAAAAGCCCCTTTTATAAGTATGTAAAGAGGTGGGGTGAAGAGTCCTAGTGATCCTGGACTCTTACAGGATTCTGCCTCCCTTCACAATTCCACATCTCAAAACATGTCAAAAGAATATGGGACGCCCCTTCTCATATTTTTTTATGGTAAGTCAGTTCTCTACCTAATATTCTACCAAAAATCTCCTCAAAATATCATACATATAAGGAGAAAAAATTTATTCGCATGGAGAGGTTGATCTGGATGAGAATAGATTCTCTTGATAAGAAATATTTTAAAATCTAATTTCAAAATCTTTCTTTTATCAAAACTAATTCAGATTTGGATGTGAGATAGATAAGGGAAAGGACTCTTTTGTGTCAGAAAATCTCATATAAAATAATTTTGTGTGTGAAGATATATGACGTGAAAATTAGGTTGGCACAGGGAGAAGAGTCCTATTCTAATAAGGACTCTTAATTTCTTTATTTGAATCCAAACCAAATCACATCTGATTTAGCCCAAATAAAATATATGAAATCCCAACTAATTAGGTTCATAAATTTTAAATCAAATTTTAATCAAATTAGTAATTGATTGAATCAAAATCCTGATCAAATTAGAGATATTTCTCCCTTAATGATTAGGTCATCTCATAAACTAATTAGGTCAAACCTAATTGAATCCAATTCAATTAGATTTTATTTAATCCTCTTTGCTCAATCAATTGAGCTAATTAGTAATCTAATTGCTAATTATTCCTTCATTAATTCACTAACACTTAGTAAATTAATTTATTATAATTTTTACATAAGGTTAATCATCAATCAAATTAACGATTAAGTCCTTGAATGATTCTCAATCGTTGATCAGTCACATGATTAGTTAGAAACTTCTTTTGAGTGTGACCCCATAGGTTCAAACCTAAGTCAGTAGCACAGAAACATCTTCTTGAACCAATCAATGTAACCATCTAGCAAAGATGACTCGACATCCAGATAGGTCGAATGAAGGCGAAGCAACATTCAAGAACCTATTGGCACATGGTTACTGTATAATTCATCTCTTTGATCCTAATGCTCGAGGATGACCTAGGATTTAACTGGTGTTGGGTATAAAATACCCCTAGCCAAAGTTTGCAAAAGGCCGACCCTTCTAGGGCTTTTCTGACTTTCTGACCTTGTGTGATGTCTTTCTGAACTCCCTCGACCATCCAGACTTCTCCGACAATGAGCTTCTCCATTCATCTATCGGGCTGCTCCAAATGCTCTCTGGGCTTCACTATCAGTCAATTTTCTACAGTGGTCAACTATTCTCCGAATCTCTTCCAGACTTCTTCCGACCACGGATGACTCTACTTCGAACTTCTTCTGGACTTCGTCAATATCCGAGCTTCTCTGACAACGAGATTTCTATAGTAACCAGACTCCATCCAAGTTTCTACAATGGTCGACCACCTTCCGGATTCCACCCGAGCTCCTACGAGAGCCGAACTTCTACCACAAGCAGTCTACTCCGAACTCCTACTGCAGGCGGTCTACTCCGGATATTTACTATAAGCGAATTCCATTCGAGCCTCTACTGTAAATAAATTTCTTTCGAACTTCTATTATAGGTAGACTTCAGCCGAGCTTCTTCATAGCCGGATCCCAGATGAGCTTCTACAACGGGACAGGCTCCACCAGCCAGGTCACTACTCCGAGCTTCCACGACAACCGATCTTCGATCGAGCTTCTATAATAAGCGGCCTCCTTTCGGCCTTCTGCAAGAATCGGACTTCCATAGCGGAGGGATCCCGAACGAACTTCTACAATAGATGGGCTCCAGCAGTTGGATTTCCATAACGATCGACCACCTTTGGTGTCTGCCCAGCCATCAACCTTCAATAGCGTCAGTCAGACTTCAACAACGCCATCCGGACTTCCACAGGATCTCCCAAACTCCTCCAACGGACGAACCTCCCCAACGCCATCCGAAGTCCACCACCGATCGACCCTCTGCCAGATTCTTCATGAAATCAGACTTCTCCAATAGAAAGTCCCCATCCAAGCTTCTACAACAGATGACTCCTGCCTGCAGCATCAGCACTCTAGGCACCCAACAACAGTAGACCCGTCAGCAACCTCAAAAATATCCGAGCTTCTCCTAGGATCGACGAGACAGAGAGCCATTCCGCTCCATCAGACATCCCAACCGAGCTTCAGCCGACAGATCCAAACTCTCTGGCAAGTCATGACAATGGCCACTACCCTACTCTACTCTCAGCAACGAATTCTATGTGGCTCCACCACTCTCTGGCAAGTTGTGATAACGGACATTACTCCACTCTCCGTAACAAACTCCACGTGGTCCTGAATGGCCCTCTGACGTCACTGCTCTCCGTAACAAACTCCACATGGCCCTGAACGGCCCACTACCAGGCAGTTACAGATGTCGCTATCAATCAGTTACGCCCTCCGTCTATAAAAAAGGACCTCAAAAATATTCTTCTCTAAGCAAAAAATTTTATCTCGAAACTCTGCTAAAATTTTCACTCGAGCACTCCATTTCTGTTGAAGCAGAGTATTAACTTTAGCATCGGAGGGTCTTGCCAGAGCACCTCCAACTCCGGTTTAGACTTCCCTTGCAGGTCCTGACAGTGAACACGGTCATCTCAACTCCAGCTTCTCCGACATCGGTAGAATTCTGCACCAACAGAATTGATGCTAGAGGGAGGGCTGTGTCTTCGTAGTACCTTTGTTCTCAAAAGAATGCTCAACGGGACTGTCTCCGGTCACCTTCTCCGACATCTACTTCTCCTTCTCTTGCCAGATCTCCACCTGATGCCTCCCCGAAGGGCATCCACCAGGCGATCCATGGCCTCCGTGGCCAGTTCTCAGCGAGCTCCACAAACTCTGGCCTCATCTCCAGTTTCTCAGGCTCCTCCTCCTCCGGCAACGGCAGTCCACATGGAGCAGTTTGACTTGCTGGTTCAGTAGGTCAGGGGCCTCACCGAAGTAGTGCAGGCCATGCAGCAGCAGCCGCAGGCCTCAGTGCAGCTGGAAAGAGTGTCACCAGAGTTTCAGCATCCGACGATCGGGCGGGCCACTTAGGCAAGTCGCCCCGTCTTCCCCGGAAAGGGAAGCAGAAGGCAGAGAGCCCACCATCCGATCATTATTCCACCCCCGGAGAGTCCCTACCTCCATTTCACTAGAAGACCCTCGAGACTCGCAGTCGAGAGGACCTCCTGGATCAAAGATTTTGGGAGATGAACTGGCGGATCGAAGAGCTCCACCATGCTCCCATTACTTACAGTGAGGACATCTGCACTGACCCTCCCTTCTCTCATATGATCATGCAGGAGCCAACCCCGCCGAACTTCAAGCTCCCCCAATTGGAGAGCTATGATGGAACCTCAGATCCGGTCGACCACCTGGAGGCCTTTTGGACAATGATGCTGCCCCATGGCACGTCAGACGCCATCCTCTGGTGAGCTTTCCCGTCTACCTTGAAGGGAGCAGCAAGAAATTGATACTCAACAGTGAAGTCAGGTACTATCTTCTCCTTTGATCAGATGAGCCACCAGTTCGTTGCTTATTTCGTCAGCAGCCGGCATCCCCGGAGAGGTTTGAAATCTCTCATCAACATCAAGCAAAAGGAGGGAGAATCCATCCGAGCTTACGTCAACCATTTTAACATCACCGCGTTGGAGATCCGGAACTTGGACCAATCGATCGCGATGGCCGCCCTAAAGGGCGGTCTTCAAAAGAATGATCTTCTATTTTTCTTGGAAAAGAAGTATCTCAGGGACTTTGCTGATTTGCTAGCTTGGGCCGAAGGATATGCTCGAGCAGAAGAAGCCTTCAAGATGAAGGACAAGGAGGCCATGAAGAAGCGGCAGGCGGGAGACTCCAGCAAGCCCGCAGTTGAAAAAGGGCCGAGTGAAGCTCGGCCACGTTCTCGAACTCCCTCCAGACACAAGCATGTCCAAACTCCTCTCCGGGCTCATAGGCAGAGAAGCCCGGACCACAGAGTTCGATGGAGCTCTCCCCTGGAAAGATTCCACAGCTATACCCCTCTCAACGCATCGAAAACTCAAGTGCTGATGGAGGTTAGGGAGCAGCTGCCAAGGTCAGAAAGGATGCGCACACACCCCGAGAAGTGCAATCCTAACAAGTTCTGCCTCTATCATCGTGACCACGGCCATGACATGGAGGAGTGTATTCAGCTCCGAGATGAGATTGAGGAGCTCATCAGATGAGGTTGGCTCGACAGATTCATTCGACGCCGACCTGAAGGTAGGAAAGATTGATCGAGGGCCCTACCGCAGCCGGAGCCGCCAAGGAGGGAGGAGCAGCCTGAAGATCAGCCTCTAATTGGGATTATCAACTCCATCTTAAGAGGACCCCGACGGGAAGCAGACCTTCCGCGGCTATGGGATTTGAAAAATCTATGGATGTAATACCAATAACTTTGCCTTAAATAAAGGTTTCTTTCATATTTGCATATCTTTTCTTTTGGCATGAGCTCATAACGACAGGGAGTAGTTCCTTCTGACAATCAAAACTAAGTGTGTTAGGAATAGGAGAAGAACCTCATCCTAACACGAGCAAAGTCAAAAACTCGATTATTTTAAGATCGGATGGGGGGAGAGGCCCTTACAACGGCCCTTATGTGCCCCCACAGCCATGTTAGGAACAGGAGGAGAACCTCATCTAAACATGAGCAAAGTCGAAGGCCCGATTATTTTAAGATCGGATGGGAAGAGAGGCCCTTACAACGGTCTTTATGTGCCCCCACAGCCATATTAGGAACAGGAGGAGAACCTCATCCTAACATGAGCAAAGTCGAATGCCCGATTATTTTAAGATCGGATGGGGGGAGAGGCCCTTACAATGGCCCTTATGTGTCCCCACAGCCATGTTAGGAATAGGAGGAGAACCTCATCCTAACATGAGCAAAGTTGAAGGCCTGGTTATTTTAAGACCGGATGGAGGGAGAGGCCCTTACAATGGCCGTTATGTGCCTCCATAGCCATGTTAAGAACAGGAGGAGAACCTCATCCTAACATGAGCAAAGTCGAAGGTCCGGTTATTTTAAGACCAGATGGGGGGAGAGACCCTTACAATGGCCCTTTTGTGCCCCCACAGCCATGTTAGAAACAGGAGGAGAACCTCATCCTAACATGAGCAAAGTCGAAGACCCGATTATCCAGAGACCGGATGAGGGGAGAGGCCCTTGCAGTGGCCCTTATGTGCCCCCACAGCTCTATTAGGAATAGAAGGAGAACCTCATCCTAACATGAGCTGAAATTGACTGTCGAAAATAAGAGGAGAACCTCATCCTAACACAAACAAAGACACAGTCGATCAAGATCGGATGAGGAGGAAAGCCTCCTCAACAGCTCCTCTACACTCTCACAACCCTGTTAAGAGTAGAGGAAAAACTCTCACTCGAACACAAAAAAAAGAGAGGGAGATGAAAAGAAAAAGCGACGAACTACACCAACGATAAGTGAAAAATAAACTACATCAAAGACACAAGAGACCTCATCTCAACGAGGAAGGATACTCCTATCAAAATCCCTCAGTCGCTAAGAGGGAACTCAACACAGATCGAGGAAAAATCGACTTCCTCAAAGTAACGAGAAGTTTGGATCCCCAAACTCGAGCATCGAGAGGAAGCATCAAACTCAAATGGCCTCGAAAAGACCTACGATCATGAACAAAAAGGGGCAAATCAACACGACGGCGATCAGGAACCTTCAAACAACATCGACATCGAACAAGACGGAAGACAAAAGTTTGGTAAACGACAACTTAATACAAGAATGGATAAAATAATGAAAATTTTTCTTTTCATTTCATTAGTGAAGTGTACATTACAAAGCCTTGAAGGCCAAAAAAGAAAAATGACAAGAAAAGAAAAAGAATACATGGAAGGATGAAAGATAAAAAAAAAAACTCTAAGGAAGCTCGGCTTCTCCCGACTTCGAGCTCTCGGTTCCAGTCCTTATTAGGGATTGCTTCAAGTTTTTGACTTCTTCTTCTAGTTCCATCTTTCTTAGCAGCATCTCTCGGTATATCTGGTGGAACCGCCGGCTTTCGCCCTCCGACTCTCGAAGCCTCTTCTTCAGGACCTCGGACTCCACCTCGGCATCCTTGATCGCCTGCTGCTCGTAGACCAGCTGAATCTTCAGTCGCTGCAGTTCGGCCTCCTCCCGCCCAAGGGCCACAGATAGTTCTGCCATGGTCCCCCTCAAGGAGCGGAGCTCGTCGAAGCCTTGTGCAGAGGCAGGCTGGACTTTCTCAGACAACTGCCTCTGAAGGCGGGCAACTTCATCAGTCGTCGTCTTGAGCTTCCTTTGGTAGTCCTCTACCTGCCCGCACCAGCCGACTCGGTAGGTGTTATAGTTCGTCTTAGCATCCTGCAGCTGCTTTTGAAGGTCAGAGAATTTGATCGACCAGTCTCTGTCACGTTCGGCCTGAGTTGCGAGCCAGGATGAGCTCCCTTTCAACTGGTCGATCTTTTCTCGTGCAGCTGCCAGCTCAAGTTCAAGAGAGCTGATCTTGGAAGCCTGAGTCCAAGATCGATCGCTGGCTCATTTTCGGAGTTCCTCAAGCTCCGTCATGAAGTCGGCCTTCCTCCGAGTGTATTCCATGAAACCCTTCTTGTGGAGCTCCCGAAAGTGAGTAGCCTCCGCAGTGACCTCTGAATGGCTCTCCCTCAGCCAGTGAAGTTCATCATCTAGCTTCTTGAATTTCTTTGTCAACTGACGAGCTTTCCTTCTGAGGTCCCGAATCACGACTTCAGAGGAATCCCCTGTGATAGGGGAAGAGCTTCGGCAGGGCACTGTCATTGGGAGACAAGAGCGTCACGACTCAAATTAGTGTATGAAGACAAAAGAGAAGGAAAAGAATGTAGAAAAAAAAAAGGGGGCTCTTTGTAAAGAAGAATCCGATTTCATTGATTAAATAATTTTTAAGTACAAGAGAATGAAAAAAAATCACCATAAAGGAAAAATACAAAATTAGAGGTTTCGGACCTTTGGGGCAGAAGTGGAGAAGCTCGGCACCCCCGGAAGATCGGTAGTGGTAGCCGCAGCAGTCGAAGAGGTCCGACTGGAGGAGGACCGGCAGCAGCTTCGGAAGGTCTGGCTTCATCATTGGATGCCTCATCCAGGAAGTCGAGGTCCAGTTCGGGAAACTTTTCGGCCACCTTCTCTTGGCAGAGTTTGAAACCCTTGATGAAGGCATCCTGGCCGAACTGGACCTGCAGATCTTCCATCTCAGAGGAGGTCTTGAACTCCTCCACTGCTTGGACTCCTGCCTGCAAGATAAGGGACGAGATCTGTGCCTTCAGCTCGGAGACCTGCGCCTTCAGTTCGGAGACCTCGGCCTTTGCCTTCTTTCTTTCCTCCTCCAAGGTGGCCCTCAGATCAGACAAGATTTGTCCCTCCTTCTGCAGTGCCTCCTGGAGACTTGTGACCTTGGCGATCTTCTCCTCGAGGTGGGTGGCCTCAGCCAGGCGACCTTCCTCTGCTCGGGCTGCCTCCCTCTTGGCGATCTTCATCGCCTCAACGTTGGCGACGAGCTGGTGTCCAATCTGCAGGAGAGGCCGGGGAGTCAATATAAAGGCTAAGGGGTAAACTAAGGAAGCAAGAAGAAAAAAAAAGTAAATTGACCTATCTCGAGAAAAGATCCCAGAGAGTCTCAGACCCGCAGCTCAGGATCAGCAAGAACGATCCTGTGGACGACCTCGGGCAGAATGCACCCTTCGACCAGTCTCTTTATTAAATCCCTATTGTTGAAGAGATTTTCCCTCAGATCTTCCTCAGAGCCGCCGGCCCCCTCGATGGCAGCCTTGCGGCTGCGGCTCTTACGGGCTAGGGTCTTCTTCCTCCTCCTCCTTTCGGCCCCCGGTGCCCCCTCGGGACGGGCCTCTGGAGCGGGAGCCTCGGTCAAGGGGCTCCATGAAGGGGCTCGGGGGACTTCGGGCTCGACGTCAGAGGGGGCGTCGACGGCAACGGCCACCTGAGCAGGCACGGTCGAGCTCGTCTTTTCTGTCTTGGCTCTCTTCGTCGATCCTGAAGTTGCGGCGCCTTTTCTCTTGTGGGTTTTAAGACCTTGGGCCAACCTTTGAGCCACGCCTGTATCCATGTCTACAATAAAAGGAGATCGACATAGCTCATAAATGAAAAAAAAAAAGATATATATATATACATAATGATAGTACCGACAGGGTTAAGAGGACTCAGGCCGACGTTGAACAAGAGTTGTTCCTTCAGAAGTTCAGAGAGGAGGGGGCTGGATAGGCCTCGAGCTTATTGGAGGCTTCGAGGTCATCCCTTTCCAGGCTAGAAGCCCTGCGGACGGAATCCCTCAAAGAGCCCCAGGGGGGAATCCCAGCTCCAAGGTCGGGCATCAGACGTAGAAGAACCTCTCCTTCCAGTTGTGGATAGAAGAGGGGGCGCCTTTCAACAACCCCTTTCTACCAAATTGGAGGGAGAAGTACCACCAGTCCTTTGTCGAAGGGTGACGCTTGAAAGTATAGAAATTCCTAAACAGGAAAAGGGTTGGCTGGACTTCGGCTAGGCAACAGAGGAAAAGAAATCCTATCAAAAATCTAAAGGAGTTCGACGCTATAGAAACTAAAGAAATATTTAAAAAGCAAAAGAGAATGATGACAAAAGGTGAAAGCGGAAGTCGAAGCCCGGCACGGAAAGCTTCTTGGTATAAACAGAAGCAGCCGGGGGGAGGAGCGCTGGCCCGGCCAGTCGGCCTGGGAAGCTCCAGCTCGTACTCCGAAGGAACCCCATACTGAACCCTAATCAATGAGAGTTCCTTCGGAGTCAGAGAGCTGGGGATGGTGTCTGGTACAAAGATCAGACGAGGTTCATCTATAGAACTAAGATTTTGGAGAGCTGGGATGGATGAACTCCTAGAACTGCTAGAGGAAGAAGTGCTGGAGGACATTATGAATCGATCAAAAATCTTAAAATTCTCAAAAAAATTGGAAAAAATAAGAGAAGGGGCGCTTGCGGAAAACTAAACAGGCAGAATGTACCAGAAGAAAAATGGAAGAAGAACAGCAAGAGAAAAAGTGAAGAGGGGAGTTCTAGAACTAACCTAGGTTGGTCCGAGAAGTGCAGAGATGTGGAGATGGGGATCGACTCGAAGAGCGCCTAAGGCCGAACAGGATGGAGCTCTCGGGGAAGAAGAAGGGCACCAACAGGAGGCAAAGTGAAATTTCTGGAAGGAGGGAGCGGGTTTAAATAGGCAATAGGGCTCGACACAGTAATGATTGCGGATCTCCTCTGATCGACCTACACTCGCCGCATGTCCCACTCACCATGGCAGGCTACTGAAAATGGCTGACAGCTGACAAAATTATTATTGCATCGTACCTAGAGCCATGCTCTAGTGGGAATTTTGAAAAAAATCTTTTCGGATCGCTTTGATTTGAAAAGACTCCAGCACCAGCGCGCCAAATGCCAAAATATCTGGAAACTACCGAGTGTGAAAATCAAGGGAGGCAACTTTGACTGTGAGAATTTTTATGTACTTCCTTCATTCAGAATCCAAACTCGGAAGTAGGGGGACTAGTGTTGGGTATAAAATACCCCCAGTCGAAGTTTGCAAAAGGCCGACCCTTCCAGGGTTTTTCTGACTTCCGACCTTATGTGACGTCTTTCTGAACTCCCTCGACCATCCGGACTTCTCCGATAATGAGCTTCTCCATTCATCTACCGGGTCGCTCCAAATGCTCTCTGGGCTTCACTATCAGTCGATTTTCTACAGTGATCAACTATTCTCTGTATCCCTTCCAGACTTCTTCCGACCACGGATGACTCTACTCCGAACTTCTTTCGAACTTCATCAATATCTGAGCTTCTTTGATAATGAGATTTCTACAGTAACCAGACTCCATCCAAGTTTCTACAACGATCGACCACCTTTCGAATTCCACCCGAGCTCCTACGAGAGCCAAACTTCTATCGCAAGTAGTCTACTCCGAACTCCTACTGCAGGCGGTCTACTCTGGATATCTACTGTAAGCGAATTCCATTCGAGCCTCTACTGTAAATAAATTTCTTTCGAACTTCTATTATAGGTAGACTTCAACCGAGCTTCTTCGTAGCCAGATCCCAGACGAGCTTCTACAACGGGACAGGCTCCACCAGCCAGGTCACTACTCCGAGCTTCCACGATAATCGATCTTCGATCGAGCTTCTACAATAAGCGACCTCCTTTCGGCCTTCTGCAAGAATCGGACTTCCATAGTGGAGAGATCCCGGACGAACTTCTACAACAGACGGACTCCAGCAACTGGATTTCTATAACGGCCGACTGCCTCCGATGTCTGCCCAGCCATCAACCTTCAATAGCATCAGCCAGACTTCAACAATGCCATCCGAACTTCCACAGGATCCCCCAGACTCCTCCAACGGACGAACCTCTCCAACGCCATCCGAAGTCCACCACCGACCGACCCTCTATCAGATTCTTCATGAAACCGGACTTCTCCAACAGAAAGTCCCCAGCCAAGCTTCTACAATAGATGACTCCTACTTGCAGCATCAGTACTTTAGACACCCAACAACAGTAGACCCGTCAGCAACCTCGAAAATATCCGAGCTTCTCCTAGGATCGACGAGACAGAGAGCCATTCCGCTCCATCAGACATCCCAGTTGAGCTTCAGCCGACAGATTCGAACTCTCTGGCAAGTTACGACAATGGCCACCACCCTACTCCACTCTCAGCAACAGATTCTGCATGGCTCCACCACTCTCTGGCAAGTCACGACAACGGACACCACTCCACTCTCTGTAACAAACTCCACGTGATCCTGAACGGCCCTCTGACGTCACTACTCTCCGTAACAAACTCCACGTGGCCCTGAACGGCCCACTACCAGGCGGTTACAGACGTCGCTGTCAATCAGTTACGCCCTCCGTCTATAAAAAGGGACCCCAGATACGTTCTTCTCTAAGCAAAAAACTCTATCTCAAAATTTTACTAAAATTCTCACTTGAGCACTCCATTTCTGTTGAAGTAGAGTACTGACTTGAGCGTTGGAGGGTCTTGCCGGAGCACCCCCAACTCTGGTTTAGACTTTCCTTGCAGGTCCCGACGGTGGACGTGGTCATCTCAACTCAAGCTTCTCTGACATCGGTAGAATTCTGCACCAACAACTGTCAATCCTAGATAAATCATCCACATTGTATTTTAATTTTTTTCAAATCTATCACATGGATTATCCAAACCTAGATTTTGCGAAATTAAAATATACTGATGCATATCTCCTACTAATTCAAAGGGGTTAATCCCATCTTGACTCATGCACCAACTTGACAAGACTTGACTATACTCAGAAATCTTTCATTACTAAATTAAAAACTTAGTTAGTCCAGCATCAAAATACAATGAGTTGCTTGTAAGTCATCGTAGTGATCTCAGGTCGGAGAGACACTTATACCCATATTCTTTGCGAGATATCCTTGACAGTAGAGTGCTCCACAGTTGATCACGTTCAGTGATGATGTACCCCTACATCTCACCTGCATGCCATACCAATATCTCCATACCATTTGGTTACAAAGACAACCAATGCATATGGCACACAATGACCTACACTTGATATCGCTATCGTCCTAGTAATAGCATATCGTTTGATCACGAACCAGTTTAAGGACTACACGATAAATCCTTCTTTATCGATCAAAGTAGTCCTAAAAATTTCATCACAATATAGGAGTTTGTTAGAAGATGTAACCTTGTGATGAAAAATAGCACATAACTTTTATAATTTATCAATTCATATACAATTATAATTAGCACAATCGTCACACGATTGGCTTTAAGACATATTTTCCAACAACTTTCACTTAGACTAAAGTCAATCAGTATAGTATCATATACCCATCTTCGATTTATCATCTCAGAATTTTTAGATATCGAGATTTTAGTAAATGAGTTGGTCAAGTTCTTCTTTCCATCGATCTTCTATAGATTGACGTCATCTTAACAGATTTTTCAAATAAGATGGTAGAGATGCAGAATCTTGGTAAGCTAATAGGACTTCGGCTCCTTGGTATGAGCTATGGCTCTAGTATTGTACAATATAGCAGGACCATCATCGGAGGGTGCTACTCCTAGCTTACCAATGAACATGTACAATCACATAGCTTCCTTGCAAACATCGAATGCTGTAATGTATTCAACCTTATAATTTAATTTGAATATAATTTTTTGTTTGAAACTTTTCCAAAAGATTGCTCCATTATTTAGGATAAGGTTGTATTCTGATATGTTCTTGCTATTATTATATCCAACTAAAAATTGGAGTCATACTTTATAAGTTTCAAGTCAGATTCTCTATGATTGAGTCACCGATCCTTAGTATTTCTCAAATATATAAGGATGACCTTCCAATGATTCTCACCCATATCTTGCAAATATCCACTTACTACCCTAGTGAGTATACCATATCCGATCTCATATATGGTGTAATGATAGAGCAAATACTACTCATAAACACCCTATATATGTTGGACTAGAAAAACTTAAGCAGCTTCTTAGATCTATCTCTATAGATCTTCATCTCTAGGATAGAAGATGCTTTTCCTAAGTCCTTTAGGAGAATAATAATAACAGTAAAATCTTTATTCTCTTTAATATAAGGAATGTCATTTTTGATTAAGAGAATTTTATTCATATATAAAATAAGAAATACACTCATAGAACATTAACCCATTTGTATTCGCAGGGTTCTTCTTCGTTCTCAATGAAGCCATGCATTTTAATCACTTATCAAAATACACATTCCAACTCTGAAATATTTAGCATTGTCACAGAAAAAAATTATCTTGTTATGGCCAATACCATAATGTTGATAATATCCTTAGGCAACCAGATGAGCTTTGTAGGTCTCCACCTTCTTGTCTGTACTCTCTGATCCTATTAGAGATCCACTTATATCCTATGGGTTTTATCCCTTCGAGTGGATCAATGAGTGTCCATACACTATTGACCATTATGGATCTTATTTCAAACTTGATGGCCCTAAGCCATTATTCAAAGTCAAACCTCTGCATGGCATCTATGTAGATGATCAAATTCTTATTGTTCTCATCGAGTTCAACAGGATCACATCCCAGAACTAGATACTGAAGTATCTATCCGATGGATGTGGTACTCTACCAGATCTCCTTAATGGTACCTCTACAATGGGTTTTGAGTTTGATCTGATCAAATCTAGTTCTATGAGTTTACTAGATTGTGTTGATTCTTCTACCTATCGAACTTCATAAGTTCCACATTAAAGGCATCAATACCTTCACCAAGGTACTCCTTTTTTGAAAAGAATATCAAACAATTTTTGTTCTTTAGCATGGTAAAAATTATATCTCCTAGATCCTTTAGGATTATCCTACAAAATAAAAGATATATAGGATCGGGATCCAAGCTAATCAATCTGCAAATGCTCGACATAAACTAAACACTCTCAAATTTTAAGGTAAAAAAGTATCAGCTTATGCCTAATCCATATCTCATATGGAGTCTTTGCGATTGATTAGTTCAGAATCCAGTTCAGAACATGACAAATAGTCTTAAAAGTATAACCTTAAAAGAAGACTAGCAGACTTTTAAATCCCATTATGGATCGAACTATGTCTAACAAAGTCGATTCCAATAGGAGAGAATCCTATTCTCTTTTAGATATATCAAAACTTACTTGAAATGCATTCTCTTCTTTGGTCTGACCGAAAAATTTCAATGCCCTTTCAAGTTTGTTTCTCTATCTTATTATAAAATTATTTAAAAATTTTAAATAATCTAAATTTATGATAAATATATTCATAAATCTAATACATCAGTATGTTTCAGATTCAGAACATCATTGGCTCATTCTCTTTTCCAACAAAAGGTGATTTGGTCATCTTACTAAAGAGATAGGATTGATAGGTTGACAATGATTCACAATTATTGACCTCAAGAATTATCTCATGTTGATCTTATTTTTATTTATATAACCGAACCTAAATTGCCAAAAGTAAGCTTTCATGATATTATCTACTTTAGGCTTTAGGGAGTTTGTTTGATTGTGTACAATACACTAACAGGCTGTGACTATTTATAAATATTATTTTTTAATTTTTTACATGATTTAGACTTCATTCAAAATCATTAGACAATAGTAACAATCACTAAAATGATATTGTTAGAATTAAAAATAGGCTCAATAATTTCTAAAATCAGGATTGGAACATAACTTCTAACTCCAATATTCAGGAACCTCTTGTTGTTTTCAAACTTTCTACTAACCTGAAGTCGTTGCAACAGTTTGCATAGACTTTCGATATCCAATATCTAGGTTGTAGTGTCACAGATAAAAAAATCACAAGGTGTTATCATATAAGTATCTTGTTCAGCAATCATTTGCTGATTTCTTAGCCTATTCGGGTCAAGAGACTTTGTCAGACTAGGTTAATCTTAAACTCTTTTATCAGTTTGGACTTATTAGCCCAAGCACGACTCTTTGCACTTTTTGTTTCCTTAAAAAATTATTGTCACACTGAAAACACATCTTCAGAGGTGCGAATAAACTCCTTCAACATTTGAAGAATTTTCTCCCACTGAGCATCATCGAATTTACAACTAAATTCGTATTTTTTGCTGCTCTCAATAACACCATATGGTGATATGATCATTTGGTCACTTCTAATAAGTATCTTTGATCACATCATATGTGTTGGATGTGAGAACTTCAAGTGCTGGATCCATAATCATATGTAGGATCCTTTCATGCTCCAGAACTATTCACAACTTTCGATATCAATTATCGAAGTTGGGTCCTATAAATCAGTCAATGTCAAACTATGAATGGAGCAACATACATCTAGCCATGACTGAAAGAAAAATATAAGACCTCTATGTTTATGAATTGATTAAGCCTAAAGATTTAGACTTTAGTCTAAAGGTTCTCTCACTATTTTATACAAATTGATAGCCTTTACCTCCAATTCAAGAAATTACCTTAATTCTTTAATGGATACTAGAATCCACACAGACTGCATACAAGCCCGAAGATGGCTCGATCAATCCATATGCATCTACGGATAGATTCTTGATCAGTTATTTTTTTAAATAATTTTTAGTAATTAATTTTACCTCAAATTTTATTTCAGTAGACGATGGGCCTCCTCTGAAAGTTCTGGTTAGGTCAAACCATTAACATGAATCTACTCAGTATTTCTAACTAATGAATAATCAGGCTCGAGGATGGCTTGATCAACCCAATCATCATCAGATAGTACAACAGAGTCATCATATGATGAATGATAATTTCATCATTTAGAGAGAACACCAGACGGATGGTGCCTGCAATGTCAATTAGAAATAATGAACCCATTATCATTCACCTTAATTGGAGGCTATGATCTAGTTATCTCCATAACTAGCTCATTTTATAGACCTAATAATTTAGAAGATTTAAGAATCAGTTTAAAGAAGAGATGAGAAGAGATCAACCAGTAAACCACAATCCTCCCACTGACTTCTCTAAGTCATTAAATTAGATCAGGGTCATACTAGTTGAAATGGTACCTAGATCAGTCACACTGATCACCTTAATGGTATGGATCAATTCGAATCACTTAGCAGTCTAATCAAGACATAATTCATCAAATTGGTAGGATAAGTGAGATCGATGGGAGGATCTGCTAAGCTTGCCTTAAACACCATCAAAATGACCAGGTAAGCCACTCTCAATTAAAAATCATTGGTCAGAATGCTGAACTTACCTTAGATACCAATTGATTAATTAATTTTGATTTGATCAACCTAATAATTTGAATTCAACCACTGAGCCATAATCAAGGTCCATTTGATCTAATCAAAGACATAAACTTGACCATCTGTAACTATTATATTGGTTCTAGAGAAATCCTGATTTAATCTAATTCAACATTTGGCTAGATTTCATCAATTTTTCTAGTTAGTCTATTAACTCTTTGATTCTAACCTTAGGTCTAACCTAATTAAAAGGATCTGATTTGAGCTAACCCATGCCTTCATATTTTATATGAATGACATTAGATCTTTAATTCATAATTCTAGATCTAATCGATTCTAAACTTAATTCTCAATTAAGTTCAGTATCATCATGAGTTTAGGTTATGATTTGAAATAATTTCAATCTTTTATTTTGTAAATAATTTATAATAAATATTATGCAAAAATTTTCTATTTTAAAACTGGATGGACTCAATCAACATTGAGCCAGCTACACAAGAAACCTAAGTCAACTTAGTTCAAGATTGGGTCGGCTCAGTAATTTTGTGAGCACAATTCAAGGAGTTTCAAAATTGAAGATTCTTGCATAAAATCAATCATAATATTTTTAGATCATATCTAAAATTTTTATGATTCAAGATTTTATTTTATCATAATTTAAATAATTTTAATCATATAGATTAGATGTCTTATTTTTCATACAATTTTGTATCACATACAACAAGCCTAAGGTTTCAAGATCTAAGGTTTTGCAGAAAAGTAAGTTCTTCCTTTCACATTCTTCTTCAAGAGATCTAATTATATGGCACCCTTATACATCATAAGAGCACCCCATCGAATGGAAAGAGAGGGCCTTTAAACTCTTCTTGCTTCTATGACCGGACAGTCTGGTGATCAATCCAATCCAAGTACTTACTAATCGGATCATCTAATCTAATCACATATCATATATGCATAAAATTAAATCTAATCTAAATTATATCAGATCTGATTATAATTTTTGATCATATCTAAATTAGATCATAAACATCACATGTATGACATAAAATCAGATTTTATCAAGAATCAGTACAAACTAGGATAATCGGTTCACTGTAAGGGGTAAGCCCTACAGCAGGACAATCTTATGTCAGTTTGTGCGATCAACTATTAATTAAATTTAAATCAAAATATCATATATCAGATATAAATAAAATTAAATTTTAAATTTAATTTGTATATAAATCATGTCATAATGAACCTAGGCTCTAATACCACTATTGGGATGCGTAGGCGATTTCATGCATGTATTTTAAATTTTTTTAAAAAAAATTACAGTGAAAGATAATTAGATTAATCAAATTAATCTAATATGTATATGATCTAATCATCAAATCAACCTACTCTAAGATTTATGACATGTTATATTGCATATAAAATCTGAAAAATACTAAAGATAAAATCAGCATGCATGTATGTGAGCAGAAGATCACATCTACTTCTAATCTGAGTTCAGAACTCGATACCTTTGCATGGGTCGATGATCACCACTGTTGAGAGATATGGTAGAGAGAATCCTTGCTGGTTGCTTGCAGCCGCACACACGTCTGGTCTCTACAAAAGATCTACTCGAAGTCCCGATCTGATCGGTCTTCTCGGGAGTGTTAGCTCGCGTGAAGATCTTCTTCTTGGCTGATCTGGATCTTTTTTTCAAATCTCTAAAATTTTTTTAAAAATTGAAGATAAACTTCTAGAAGAGATAAAGAGGTAGAAGAAAGATGAAGAAACAAATAATTTTTTTCTAATTTATTCTTTCTTCCCAAACCCTTAGAACCAAAAATCTAAAATTTAGATTTTTGCGTACACACCACGAGAGAGGACTCTCCTCTCTATTTTTCACATCATAAACCATGCCCAAACTTCCACCACATGAAGAAGCTCTCTTCTGATATCTTACACACAAAAGAAACCATAAAAGCCCCTTTTATAGGCATGTAAGGAGGTAGGGTGAAGAGTCCTAGTGATCCTAGACTCTTACAGGATTCCATCTCCCTTCACAATTCTACATCCCAAAACATACCAAAAAAATATGGGATACCCCTTTTCATATTTTTTTTTTTATAGTAAATCAGTTCTCTAACTAATCTCTCAAAAAAAATCTCCTCAAAATATCACATATATAAGAAGAAAAAAATTTATTGGCATGGAGAGGTTGATCTAGATGAGAACAAATTCTCTTGATAAGGAATATTTTGAAAACTAATTTTAGAACCTTCCTTTTAGCAAAACCAATTCAGATTTAGATGTGAGATAGAAAAAGGAAATGACTCTTTTGTGTGAAAAACTTTCATACAAAATAATTTTGTATGTAGAGATATATGACGTGCAAACTGAGTTAGCACAGGGAAAAGAGTCCTATTCCAATAAGGACTCCTATTTTTCTTATTTGAATCCAGACCAAATCACATCTGGTTTAGCCCAAATAAAATATATAAAATCTAATCTAATTAGGTTCATAAATTTTTAATCAATTTTTAATCAAATTAATAATTGATTGAACCAAAGTTCAATCAAATCAGGGATAATTCTCCCTTAGCAATTATATCATCTCGTAACCTAATTGGGTCAAACCTAATTGAATTCAATTCAATTAGATTTTATTTAATCTTCTTTGCTTAATCAAATTAAGCTAATTAGTAATTTAATTATTAATTATTTCTTCATTAATTCACTAACACTTAGCAAATTAATTTTTTATAACTTTTGCATAATGTTAATCATCAATCAAATTAATAATTAAGCCCTTGAACGATTCTCAATCGTTGATTAGCCACATGATCAGTTAGAAACTTCTTTTGAGTGTGACCCTATAGGTTCGAACCTAAGTCGGTAGTACAGAAACACCTTTCTGAGCTAATCGATGTAACTATCTAGCAATGGTGACCTAACGTCTAGATAGATCGAATAAAGGTAAAGCAACATTCAAAAATCTATTGGCGTATGGTTACCGTATAATTCATCCTTTTGACCCTAATACTCGAGGACAACCTAGGATTTAACTGTCAATCCTAGATAAGTCATCTATATTATATTTCAATCTTTTTCAAATCCATCACATGGATTATCTGGGTTCAGATTTTACTAAATTGAAATATACTGATGCATATCTTTTACTAATTCAAATGAATCAATCCCATCTTAACTCACGCACCAACTTGACAAGTACTTAACTATATCCAAAAATCTTTTATCACTAAATTAAAAACTCAGTTAGCCTAGCACCAAAGTACAGTAAGTTGCTTGTAAGTTACCGTGGTGATCTCAGATCGGAGGGACACTTATACCCATACCCTTCGTGAGCTATCCTTGACAGTAGAGTGCTCCACAGTTGGTCACGTTCAGTGATGATGTACCCCTACATCCCACCTGTATGCTATACCAATATCTCCATACTATTTGATTACAAGGACAACCAATGCATATGGCACACAATGACCTACACTTGATATCACTATCGTCCTAGTAATAGCATATCATTTGGTCACGAACCAGTTTAAAGACTATATGATAAATCCTCCATTATCGATCAAAGTAATCCTAAGAACTTCATCATAACATAAGAGTTCGTTAGAAGATGTAACCTTGTGATAAAAAATATCAAATAACTTTTATTATTTATCAATTCATATACAATTATAGTTAGCACAATCGTCACACGATTGACTTTAGGACATATTTTTTCGCATTTAGAATCATTTCAAGAGTAGCTTGGTTGATTTCTCAAACTAAGACTGGGCTCAAGTCGACTTGTATAGGAGACTGTGAGTCGATTTTGTTAGATGTGTACCCTAGATGTCAGATTGACTGACATATTCCTATACAAATGTAAGGGCAAATTTATAATTTTGATTATAAATGAATAAAAAGATTATTCTAATATCACATTGTGTACATTGTGTCTGTGATACATCCTTTGAGTTAGTAGGAATGTTAATTCATATTTTTAAGAGTTAAAAATTTAAGGCATGAATTTACATAACTAACTCATAAACAGCTACTGACCATAGGATCATCATGAGGATGGTGATCGATCCAGAAGGTTGGTGTACGATCGCTTCCTTAGGATAGATGTGTCTTGAGTCTACGATGTGGAGACATCAAGCAAGAGTATAGGTATTTGTTGAGAAGGAGAGTACTGAGCATGACCACCTCGAGCAGTCATAAGGAAGTCTACCTTCTCATCGATGACTAGCTCAATGCTGTAGCTGTGTATCTAGTTCTTTGACCTGAGGTGCATCGACAGTTCACCTTGAGTGTGTTATAGTTTGACTACACCATAACTCGATCTCCTAGCCATTCAGAACTCTGAAGTGTATGTTGGCTGTAGCATATTCATTGTAGGAACCAGATCGCATCAAGATGGGATCTATCAACCTCAATAGATGAGAGAAGTAGTCCTATGATGATCGAAAGATCGAGTCCTTAAGCCCATGGTCATGGCAGAGTGAAATAATGGAAAAAAGTTTTCCATTGGAGTTTCACATCGGACTCAGATCGATCGATTGATTCATATGACTGATGTTGGATTTGACGAGTTCACCTTAACCCTAATTCAGTCGGAACTCATGATAAAGGAACTCAATCACACAGGTAGCTGCACCGAGAGGTTCGTCTTCATTTCTGATGGATTGCCACCATATACTGTTAGGTATCACTGGTGGATTTTGGGAGCAATTAGAATGTTATTGATGATCAATCATTCTAATTGTCTGAATCAAAAGAGTTCTGGTCCATCGAAAGGAGTTTCGATGATATCGATGATGAGATCATGACATATCTCATTACCATACAAAAATGAACCTAACTAGGTCACACAAATAAGAGTTAGGGTTTGGATGTCATCAATTGAGCTAATCCAGTTCGATTGATTTGGATTAGATCCAATTAAATTTAAGAAAATCGTGCAAGCACACGATTGAGCCTAACTTTCTCCTCGTGTAATCTTTTCTATCTCGACTGAGCCAAATATGATTTGACTCACTCAGAGAACCTTGAGAAGGTTTCTCTCAGTTTAACTGGAGTCAGTCCAGCTTAAAAAAATCTTATCTTAATTCATGAGATAAATTTAAGACAACACCTATCAATTTCTGTCACCTACCATTTTCATTTTAGGACATCGATCAAACGTTGACTTATGGATCTTGAACTGAAGGCCACTTGGCAAGAGGTCATTGGAGAGTTTTTTTGAAGTGTCTACCTACTAAATTAAGCCTCAAAGTGGGCACCAAGATCATATTGGGCGTGCGCCCCAAGTAGATAAGGATAGAGTCCCATGAGATGAGGACTCTATGCCTTGATCGACTCAAACTGTTGGGCACCAATCTCACTGTGTTTATCCAGTGTTGGTGCCAACAGAAGGAGGATTTGGTGGGGTTCTTATCTAATATGATCAGATGATATCACTCCACCAATCAAAATTTTTTCATAATTAATTAAAATTTTTTGATTGGTCGAATGATGTGGCACTGCATGGCGCAGTAGGGTCTATTTAAACCCTGTCTGCGCCTAGGGTTTAGAGAATCTACTCAATCTCCAGTAAAATCCTGATATCCCTCCACTTCTCTATATGCCCTCTGGTCCTCTCTCTCCCCTCTTCACGTCCAAGAAGTTGGACATCCATCTGGTGCTTGTCCAAGGCATGGTGGCCCCCTGATTAGAAGGCTGCAGAAATTTGTCGAGAAGCTGCTGCTCCAGCTTCAGAAGATCTTTTGAAGATCTTCCAGATCAGATCTAAATCTAATTTTTGGAGTAGAGATTTGCAAGGAGAAGATGATCCAGATTCTGCTCGAGTGGATACTGGTAGAGGCCAAATGATTGCATGGCTATTTTTGAACCTCGGGCATTGCTGCGATCATCTACAGGGTAATCTAGTTACCCTAGAGGTATTTCTCTAATCCTCAAGTTTTAGATTTAATTTTAGATTAAATATTAAATAATAAAAATTAGATCTAATAGACCTTAGATCTGAAATAAAGTAAGATAATTTTTTTAAAAAAATATTTCACCCCAGATCTCATTTGATCTGGAATATCCTACAAGAAAAAAGATGATTTTTCCTTCAACTGGTATCAGAGCCAGGTTGATGGCTCTATTTTAGATCTAATTTAGATCTAATTTTTATTTTTATTTATCTGATATTAATGAATTTCAGATGTCACATCAGATATGATTGGATCTGAAATCAAAAAATTTAAAATTAAATCTAAGTAAATCTAACATGTATGAGATGCATGACTAGACTAGGAATAGTTTAAACTATGAATAGTCTTGAAGTTTTATATTTTAATGTGATTAAAATATAAATTAGATCTAATTTTTTAATATTATAAATATTATATTTAGATCAAAAAATAAAAAATAAAATTTAATTAATTCATAAAATTGATCTGTTGCATGCCTAGACTAGTTGTAGAATTATTCTAATAACTGTCTAGAATAGATTTTATATTGAATAGTTCAATTTAAATTTTATTTTTCAGATGTTAGATGTGATATATCAGATCTGAAAGCATACTAATTAGATCAGATTTTAATACATGAGATGTATGCAAAGCATGTATAAGTTAAATCTGAAATTATATATATGATATGTAACTTAGATCTAACTAGTTTTGTAGTTAAATCAATATTTTTGATTAAGGTGTTCCTCATGGCCGTCCGGTCATAATAACAAAGTAGGGTTTAAGACCCTCTCTTCTCATTCAATAGGGTGTTCTTATGGCGTGTAGGGGTGCTGCACGTTCATCCTTAATTAGAAATCAAACTTACTTTTCTGCAAAACTCTAGATCCTGAAATCTTAGGATTTATTTACATATTTTGTTTATGAACCCAAGACTTAATTAATGAATTAAGCTTATGAAATCAAATTAGGTCTAAAATTAAAAATTTCAGATCTAAGTCATTTTCATAAAATTGGGTTCGGGCTTGGGTAGCTCAATTAGGTCTAGCGGTTGATCAAACCGAATCAAAAATTGGTTAGGTGGGATCATGAAAACTAATAATTGACTAGCCTAATAGGATTAAGTCTAGGTCAAGGTCGAATCACATTCATATGTGACTCGATCAAGTTAAGACCTAATTTGGCTCAGTGGTTAGAGCCTGAATTGTAGGCTAACCCAATTGGTTCTGGTTCGATAATTTGATGTCTAAGGTAAGTTGGGTAGATGTGATCGAATGATTTTTAATTAGGAGCTACTCGACTCGAATGCATTCTTATCGAGTTAATGGCATATCCCTTCCACCAGTCTCACTTACCTGGCCATATGTGTCGATCCAGTTCTGATTTGAGGTGACTAACAATTCGAGCTAACCTATGCCACTAGATTAGTCATAATTGTTATGACTATGTCAAGTCAAGTTTAATGAGACCTAAATTAAATCTTTCTAAGAAAATATTAAGTGTAAGGTCTTCCACCATTGTGGATGTGCGGGTCCTTCCCGGGGTTGATTGTTCTCAGCTGGTTACAGTGGTTCAGTTGCACCGGGAATACGCAACCATGTCCATTAGGCATTGGATGCTACGGATTAGAGGATGGGTTGTGCTCAATATTTTGGATATGGTGAGGGACTCAATTAGGAATCTAGTTCGGACAAATGGTGGGTCTGACTTAACTAAGGATTGGAGCAATATTTCAGACACGGTGAACTTCATGAATTAGAGATCAAATTTTGGGTGCACCATGATTAGAGAATCATTGGACAAGAGTTGTCCACTCATCGATTGACCCATCACCAATAATTGTTAGGTGAGGTGGTGAGCCAGTCGGTGAGACCGCACCACCCACTAGAAATCACTAATCACAGAGATTTTCACATCTCTACCTAGGGAGTGTAGGGATCTGAGAAAATAATGGGAGCCTAATTTGTTTAAAAATAAAACTCCTAAATAAATTGGTTAAGTCTGATTACAAAATCTAACTAGAAACTTTTGACTCACTACAGGAAACATGTCTGCGTCCAACCTCCTGACCAAAATACTAGACACCCACAGATTGACTGGACCTAATTTCAAGGACTGGTTGAGAAACTACAGAATTATTCTGGATTCTGAGAAACTGACTCATGTCTTGGATCAGGACCCACCTGCCATACCAGCACGTCCGACTGCTGAACAGAGAGCGTCTCTGAAAAAGTAGACGGATGAAGATAATAAAGTCAGGTACTACATGTTGGGTGCAATATCTGATGACTTGCAGTGCCAGCATGAGAATATTATGACTACCCATCAAATGTTGGCTCACCTACAAGAGTTGTTTGGTGAACAAAGTCGCGCAGCCAAGTATCAAGTCTGCCAAAGACTTTTTAAGACTAAAATGCATGATAGGCAGTCAGTCTAAGATCATTGTTTGTCAATGATCCAGGACCTTGAGGAGCTTGAGAAGCTCGGTATCATCTTAGACAAAGATTTTTAGATTGATGTGATCTTTCAGTCTTTATCCGATGCATATGGTCAGTTCATCATGAACTTCCATATGCATAAGATGCAGTGTACCTTGGCTGAGTTAATGAACATGTTGGTTACGGCTGAGCTTTCTTTGAAGAGTTCAAAAGGCTCAGTCTTTACTGTGGAGCAAACTTCTTCCAAGAGAAAGTCTTTTAGAAAGAAGAAAAAATCTATGAAGAAGCAAAAGGTGGATGGGAAAAGGAAGAAGATAAAATCGAAGAAGAAGACTGCTGAAAAGAAAAAATATTTTCACTGCAATTCAGACGGCCATTAGAAACGAAACTGTCCTCAGTACCTAGCCACCCTGAAGAACAAGAAGGATGGTCCTTCTGGAGGTATGCTCCTTATAGAATCTAATCTTACAGTTTCCTCTGCATCCAGTTGGGTACTTGACTCTGGTTCTAATACTCATTTGTGCACTTCTATGCAGGGTCTTGAGGAGAACAGGAGGCTGAGGGATGGGGATATGATCCTATGTGTCGGAAATGGAGAAAGAATTGCTGCTGTGGCTGTGGAAACCTACCCTCTGTGATTACCGTTAGGATTAGATTTAGTTCTTAGAGACTATTATGTGCCTGCGCAAGCAAAAATTTGATTTCTGTTTCATGTCTAGCACAAGAAGGCTATGTGATTAGCTTTCATAAGGACCATTTTAACATATTCTATGAAAATAATAAAGTTGCAAATGGTTTTCTTATTAATGGTCTCTATCAGCTACATATTGATGTATCTATATTTAATATCGAGCAAAATGTGAATGCAATAGGAATTAAAAGGCCTAGAGATAGTCTAAATGATAGGTATCTGTGGCACCTAAGGCTAGGTCATATAGCGGAAGACAGGTGTTGGTGCAAAAATCCACCTGCGTCGGAGAAGCTGGAGTCGAGGGAGTCGCGGTCACCGTCGGGACCTGCAAAAGAAATCTAAACCGGAGGTGGGGTTGCTCCGGCAAGACCCTCTGATGCTCAAGTCAGTTCTCTGCCTCAACAAGAATGGAGTGCTCGAACAAAAATTTTAGCAGAGTTTTTAGGTAAAAATGAGAGCTTAGAGAATAACGTATCTGGGGTCTCCCCTTTTATAGGCGGAGGGAGCAACAGACTGATAGCGATATTTATAACCGTCCGGCAGTGGGCTGTCCATGGTCAGGAGGAGTTTGTTGCGAAGAGTAGTGGAGTGGAATCGTAGCTATCACCGGGACATGCCACGTGGAGTCTGTCGCGGGGGGTGGAGCGGCGTCCGTTGTCGCGACTTGCCAGAGGATGGAGGAATCGTATGGTATCCATCGCAGGAAGTGGATCAGGATCATGGCCATTATTGCGGTCTGCCAGGGAGTGATGGAGCCGTGCGAAATCCATCGCAGGAAGTGGAGCAGAGTCGTGGCCGTTGCTGTGGCTTGCTAGAGGGTCCAGGCCTGTCGGCCGAAGTCCGGCTGGAGTGTCTGGCGGAGAGGGGTGGCTAGTTGCCCATCTGAGAGGAGCTCGGAGTTTGGCTCTTGTGGGAGTTCGAACGAAGTCTTCCTTCAGTTGAAGTCGGGGATGAGGTCCGGCTCCCGCGGGAGTCCGGACGGAGTCTTCCCGCAGCTGGAGTTGGAGATGAGATCTGGCTCCCATAGGAGCCCGGGCGAAGTCTACCTGCAATCAAAGTCAGGGGCGAAGTCCGGCTCCCTTAGGAGTCCAGACGAAGTTTACCAGCAGTCGGGGTCGAGGACGGAGCCTGGCTCCCGTAGGAGTTCGGGCGAAGCCTTCCAGTAGTCGAGGTCGGGGATGAAGTTCGGGCGGAGTCTTCCCGCAGTTGGAGTCGGAGACGAGATCTGACTCCCGTAGGAGCCCGGGCGAAGTCCACCTGCAATCAAAGTCAGGGGCGAAGTTCGGCTCCCTTAGGAGTCCGAACGAAGTTTACCAGCAGTCAGGGTCAAGGATGGAGCCCGACTCCTGTAGGAGTCCGGACGAAGCCTTCCAGCAGTCGAGGTCGGAGAAGAAGTCCGGACGGAGTCTTCCTTCGATCAGAGTCGGAGATGAGATCCGGCTCCCGTAGGAGTCCGGGCTAAGTCTTCCTGCAATGGGAGTTGTGGGTGAAGTCCGGCTCCCGTAGGAGTCCGGATGAAGTTTACCTGTAAGTGAAGTCGTGGGCGGAGCCCGGCTCTCGTAGGAGTCTGGGTGAAGTCTGCCTGCAGTCGGAGTCGGGAACGAGGTCCGGCTCCCGTAGGAGTCCGGGCGGAGTCTTTCCGCAGCTGGAGCTGGAGATGAGATCTGGCTCCCGTGGGAGTCCGGGCGGAGTCTTCCCGCAGCTGGAGTTGGAGACGAGACCTGGCTCCCGTAGGAGCCCGAGCGAAGTCCACCTGCAATCAAAGTCAGGGGCGAAGTCTGGCTCCCTTAGGAGTCCGGACGAAGTTTACCAACAGTTGGGGTCGAGGACAGAGCCCGGCTCCCGTAGGAGTCCGAGCGAAGCCTTCCAACAGTCGAGGTCGGGGATGAAGTCCGGATGGAGTCTTCCTTCGATCGGAGTCGGAGATGAGATCCGGCTTCCGCAGGAGTCCGGGCTGAGTCTTCCTGCAATTGGAGTTGTGGGTGAAGTCCGGCTCCCGTAGGAGTCCGGACAAAGTTTACCTGTAAGTGAAGTCGTGGGCAGAGCCCGGCTCCCATAGGAGTCCGGGTGAAGTCCGCCTGCAGCCGGAGTCGGGAACGAGGTCCGGCTCCCATAGGAGTACGGGCGGAGTCTTCCCGCAGCTGGAGCTGGAGATGAGATCTGGCTCCCGTGGGAGTCCGGGCGGAGTCTTCCTGCAGCTGGAGTTGGAGACGAGATCTGGCTCCCGTAGGAGCCCGGGCGAAGTCCACCTGTGATCAAAGTCAGGGATGAAGTCCGGCTCCCTTAGGAGTCTGGACGAAGTTTACCAGCAGTCGGGGTCGAGGACGGAGCCCAGCTCCCGTAGGAGTCCGGGCGAAGCCTTCCCGCAGTCGAGGTCGGGGACGAAGTCCGGACGGAGTCTTCCTTCGATCAGAGTTGAAGACGAGATCCGGCTCCCGTAGGAGTCCGGGCTGAGTCTTCCTGCAATTGGAGTTGTGGGTGAAGTCCGACTCCCGTAGGAGTCCGGATGAAGTTTACCTGTAAGCGAAGTCGTGGGCGGAGCTCGACTCCCGACAGAGTCCGGGCGAAGTCCGCCTGCAGTCGGAGTCGGGAACGAGGTTCGGCTCCCGTAGGAGTCCTGGAGGAGTCTTCCCGCAGCTGGAGCTGGAGACGAGATCTGGCTCCCATAGGAGCCCGGGCGAAGTCCACTTGCAATCAAAGTCAGGGGCGAAGTCCGTCTTCCTTAGGAGTCCGGACGAAGTTTACCAGCAGTCGGGGTCGAGGACGGAGCCCGGCTCCCATAGGAGTCTGGGCGAAGCCTTCCAGCAGTCAAGGTCGGGGACGAAGTCTGGACGGAGTCTTCCTTCGGTCGGAGTCGGAGACGAGATCCGGCTCCCGCAGGAGTCCAGGCTGAGTCTTCCTGCAATTGGAGTTGTGGGTGAAGTCTGGCTCCCGTAGGAGTCCAGACGAAGTTTACCTGTAAGTGAAGTCATGGGCGGAGCCCGGCTCCCGTAGGAGTCCGGGCGAAGTCCGCCTGCAGCCGGAGTCGGGAACGAGGTCCGGCTCCCGTAGGAGTCCGGATGAAATCTAGTAGTTGTAGGAATCTACCGTTGGAGAAGTTCAGCCGTTGACGAAGTTCGGGGTAGTTTGGATTGGAGTTGAACCTGGCTGGAAGAAGTCTGGAAGGGATTCAGAGAACAGCTGATAGTCGTAGAAAGTCGGCTGGCGGCGGAGCTCAGTGAGCACTTAGGGCAGCTTAATAGATGACTGGGGGAACTCATGTTGAAGGAGCTCGGGTGGTGCAGTGGGAGTTTGTCCGTCGGGGGAATTCAGTCAGCACTGTGGAAATCTGGCTGTTGGAGAAGTCCGGAGAGATACCATCTGCGGTCGAAAGTCGGAGAAGTCCTGGGAGGGTCAATCCTGTCAAGAACTTCGGCTGAGGGTATTTTATATCCAACACCAGTCCCCCTATTTTCGAGTTCGAATTTTGAATGAAGAAAGTACAGAGAGATTGTCACAACCGAAGTTGCTCCCTTGATGTCCGCGCATAATTGTCCTCAGATATTTTGGCATTCAATGCGCATGTGCTGGAGTCTTTTCAAATCGAGATGATTCAAAGAGGCTCTTTTGGAACCTGCAGCGGAACGGTGCTCAAGGCGTGGTGCAATAAAGGCTCTGTCAGTCGTTTGCCACTTTTTAACCGCCCGCTGTGGTGAGTGGGACACGCGGTGAAAAGAGACCGGTTAGAGGAGATTCGCAATCATCATTATGCCGGATCTCGGGGCCTATTTAAACTCGCACTCCTCCTCCAAGAGTCCCGCTCTATCCGATGGTCTCGTTCTGGCGCCCTTCTTCTCCCTGAGAACTCCGATTTTTCTCAGCGTCCTTTCCAGCCTTAGGCGTTCCTCGAGCCGTCCTCATTTTCGCACCTTCGCACCTTCGCACCTCTCCGAATCGCTTAGGTTAGTCTCGGAACTCCTTCCTCTTTTTGTTCTTCCTTTTGCCATTCGATCTTTCTTCCTCTTGCTCTGCACATCAATCCCCCGAGACCTTGTCCGTGATTTTCCCTGATTTTTAGGGATTTTACCTCTGTAAGTGGTCTTCATGTGATTCTAGATGTCTTCCAGGGCTTCTTCTTCTAGTGGCTCTCGGAGTTCGTCTGTCTTGGTCTTCCAGAGTCCTCAGGCGGTAGATGAACTGGTAGCTAGAGCTGAACCTCATCCGATTTTTGCACCGGACGTCATTCCTTGTTCTCTGACTCTGGATGAACTCCAACTGATAAGAGTTCAGTATGGGGTTCCTCCGGAGTACGAACTGAAACTTCTTGGCCCGTCCAACCGGGCTAGTGCCCCTGCCCCCGGCTACTTCTGCCTGTACCAGGAGGCCTTCCGTGCCGGACTTCGGCTTCCTCTTCCGCCTTTTGTCATTACTCTTTTTTGGTTTCTGGATATTTCTCTGGCTTCAGTTGCACCGAACTCCTTTAGGTTTTTGATAGGGTTCCTCTCTCTTTGTCATATAGTCGAAGTCCAGCCCACCCTTTCCTTGTTTAGATACTTCTACACCTTCAAGCATCATCCCACGGTGAAGGATTGGTGGTACTTCTCTCCACAGTTCGGTAGAAAGGGGTTGCTGAAAGGTGCCTCCTCTTCTATCCATAACTGGAAGGGAAAGTTTCTTTATGTTCGATGCCCAACCTTGAGGCTAGAGTTGCCCCCTTGGGGCTCCCCGAGGGACTCTGTCCGTCGGGCACCCAGCCTGGGGGGGGGACGATCATCAAGCCTCTCAGAAACTCCTCAAATATCCAACTCTTTCTCTCCCCAACCTCCTGAAGGAGCAGTTTTTGTTCAACATCGGCTTGAGCCCCCTGGATCCCGCTAGTATTTCATCTCTCCTTTTCTTTTCTTCTTTTCCTTTCCTTTCCTCTCTTTCTTCTACTTCTCTTCTTTTCTTCTTTTTCACACCCTCTTTCACTTTTTCTTCTTTTTCTCTCTTCTCTTTTTTTTTTTTTTAGGCATGGACGCCGAAGAAGCACAGATGCTTGCCAGGGGCCTGAAGGCTCTCAAAAGAAAGGGCGCCGCGGCCTTCAGGCTGGTGAAGAAGACCAGAGTGGAGGGGATGAGTTCGACCGCGCCCACCCAAGCGACCTCAGCCACCGACGTCCTTACAGACACTGAGCTTCCAGCCGCCCGGGCTTCCTCGAGGGGTTTGAGTTCTCCTACCGAGGTCCCCGCTTTGGAGACCCGTCCTGAGGAGGTGTCAGGGGGTGAGAGGAGGAAGAGGAGGAAGACCTTGGCCCGTAGGGTCGGCAGTCGTCGGGCTGCCACCGAAGAATCCCACGGCTCTGAAGAGGAGCAGGGGGATGATCCCTTTAGTGACAGGGACCTAATAAAAAAGCTGGTAGACAGGTGCTCACTGTCCGAAGTCATCCAGAGGATCATCCGCGTCGATCCTACACAATGAGTTTGGGACTCGCTGGGGGCCTTCCTCGAGGTAAGCAGATTCATCTTCCTTTCTTCCTTTCGCTTCTTCATTTAATTAACTTCTCAGCTCCCATTCTGACCCTCTGGTCATCCTTGCAGCTCGGGCACCAACTCCTCACCAACATCGAGATGACAAACAAGGCGGTGGAAGGTCAGCAGGCCGAGGCTGCCCGCCTTAAGGAAATGGCCCTTGAGGTGGTCGGTCTCCGAGAGGTGCTTGAGAGAGAGAGACTGACCTCGACGGAACAGAAGGCCGCCTTGGAGGAGATGGTGAGGAGGGCGGAGGCCGAGGTTGCCAACATGGTGGAACAGATCCCGACCCTGGTCTCGGAGGCCAGGGGTCAAGCGGTGGAGGAGTTCAAGGCTTCCACCGAAATGAAGAAGTTGAAGGTTGAGTTCGGCCAAGCCGCATTCAATAAAGGGTTCGAGCTCTGCCAGGAGAAGATGGTCGTAAAATTCTTCGAGCTCGACCTCAGCTTCTTAGACGAGGTATCCGAGGATAAAGTCGGACCCTCCACCACCGTCGCAACCACCGTGGACCACCCCCCAGAGGTGCCGAGTCCCCCCATTGATCCAGAGGTCCGAGACCTCTAACCTTGTATTCTTCCTTTATTGCCATTTTTCTTCTTTCTTTTGTCTTCAAGAAACGTTCAGTCAATAAAATTGGTCTCCTCCTTGTGGGGGACTTTTCTTCTCTTCTTTTTCTTTCTTTCTTTCTTCTTCTTTGTAATGAGCTGCGTCTTAACGTGTTGACCTCCCGATAGCAGCGCCCTGCCGAAGCGCTTCCCTTGCCTCAGGGGATTCCGCTGAAGTCCACGATCCAGCACCTGAAGAAGGAAGTTCTTCATTTGACGAAAAGGTTGAAGAAGATGGAAGGCGCGCTCCGCAGGTTGAGGGAGGGTCACTCCGAAGCCACCGCAGATGCCACCTGCTTCCGAAACCTCCACGTGAAGGGGATCATGGAGTACAATCAGAGAAAGACGAACTTCGAGAGGGAGCTCGAGGAACACAGGAAGTGCACCAGAGATCAAATTTGGGCTCAAGCTGCCAAGATCAGTTTCCTCCGAGTGGAGCTGTCGGCCGCTCAGGAGAGGATTAGCCAGTTGGAAGGAAGCTCATCCTGGCTTTTGACTCGAGCCGACAGCGATCGGGAATGGTCGAAGAAGGTCTCCATCCTCCAGCAATAGCTCCAGGATGCCGAGGTGAGCTATGATGCGTACCGGGCCAGCTGGCGCAAGCAGGTGGACGAATACAAAGGGAGGCTCAGGATGGCGACCGATGAAGTTGTCCGCCTTCAAGGGCAGCTAGCTAGAGGGGCTCAGCTTGCTTGCGCTCGGGATTCTAGCGAACTCCAATCCTTGAGAAGAACCGCAGAAGAGCTATCTGTCACCCTTGGGGAGGAGAAGGCCGAGCTGCAGCAAGTGAAGATCCAGCTGGCATGCGAGCAGCAGGCCGTCAAGGATGCAGAGGCAAAATTCGAGGTCTTGAGAAAAAGACATCTAGAGGCGGAGAACGAAAGCCGACGATTTCACCGTAGATACGTGGAGATATTAATGAGAGAGAGGAAATTGGAAGCAGAAGTCGAAAGTTTAAGGTGCTCCCTGGCGAGGGTCGAAGCCGAAAGTTCGAGGTCGGAGGAAGTCGGGCCCCCCTGAGGGCTCTTTTTGCCTTCCGCCTTCCCATGTATATATTTTTTCTTTTGTTGTTTTGTCTTGTTCTCGTTGTTTTGCTTTTCTTCCTTTAGCCTGCTGGGCTTTGTAGTGTATATTTTGTGAATGAAATGAAAAGAAGATTTTGTGTTACCTCATCCACGCATTGCATTAAATCGTCGTCTGCCGAACTTCTTTTGTCTCTTGACTTGTTCGATGTCGGTGTCGTTCGGAGGTGCCCAGTCGTCGCCACATTGATTTGCTTTTCTTGTCGTCTATGGCCGTAGGCTCGAGCTCATGGTCTAAACATCGCATTACCTTAAAGGAGTCATTATTTTTTTGACCCGTGTCGAGAGCCTTCTTAGAGACCGGGGATGTTCGGTAGGAGCTCCCGTCTTTGTTGAGATGAAGTTCCCTATGTTTTTAGTGTAGTTTGTTTTTCATCTGTTGTCGATGTAGTTCGTCGCTTTTTTTTTTAATTTTTCTCCTCTTTTCTAAGTGAGGGTCCTCTCCTTGCTTTTCGCGGGGTCGCGTAGAGGTGTAGAGGTGCCATTGAGGGGACTTTTCTCTTTATTCGATCATGTTGGGCGATCGGATTTTTGTCATCGTCAGGATGAGGTTCTCCTTCTGTTCTTGACGTAGTCGATCTCAGCTCAGGTTAGGATGATGTTCTCTTTCTGTTCCCAATGGGGCTGTGGAGGTACATAAAGATCGTTGCGAGGGCCTCTCCCCCCATCCGATCTAAAAGAACCGGGTCTTCGACTTTGCTCATGTCAGGACGAGATTTTTCTCCTGTTCCTAACATGGCTGTGGGGGCACATTAGGGCGTTGTAGGGCCTCTCCCCCCATCTGATCTAAAAGAATCGAGCCTTTGACTTTGCTCATGTTAGGGCGAGGTTCTCCTCCTGTCCCTAACATGGCTATGGGGGCGCATTAGGGCATTGTAGGGCCTCTCCCCCCATCCGGTCTAAAAGAACCGGGCCTTTGACTTTGCTCATGTTAGGGCGAGGTTCTCCTCCTGTCCTTAACATGGCTGTGGGGGCGCATAAGGGCGTTGTAGGGCCTCTCCCCCCATCCGATCTAAAAGAATCGGGCCTTTGACTTTGCTTATGTTAGGGCGAGGTTCTCTTCCTGTCCCTAACATGGCCATGGGGGCACTTAAGAGCCGTTATATGGGCCTCTCCCCCGATCCGACCTTAAAATAATCAGACTTTCATTTTGCTCATGTTAGGACGAGATTCTCCTCCTGTTCTTAACATGACCATGGGGGCACTTAAGGGCCGTTATATGGGCCTCTCCCCCGATCCGATCTTAAAATAATCAGACTTTTATTTTGCTCATGTTAGGATGAGATTCTCCTCCTGTTCCTAATATGACCTTGTTTCAATTGTTTGAAGGGGTTATCCCCAATCGTAACAAGTCCATGCCAAAAGGAAAAGACATGCAAAGTCGAAACGAATTTTGATTCAAAGCAAAGTCGTTAGTAGTATATTTAAAGATTTCTCGAGTCCCATGGTCGTGGAAGGTCTGCTCCTCCTTGAGGTCCTCCGGTGATGGAGTCAATGGTCCCGATTGGAGGTCGATCTCCGGACTGCTCTTCCCTCCTTGGCGGTTCAGGTTGCGGTAGGACCCTTGGCCGATCCTCTCTGCCTTCAGGTCGGCGTCGAATGAACCTGTCAAACCAACCTCGTCTGATGAGCTCCTCGATCTCGTCCCGGAGCTAAATGCACTCCTCTGTATCGTGGCCATGGTCACGATGGTAGAGGCAGAACTTGTTAGGATTGCGCTTCCCAGGGTGTGTGCACATCCTTTCCGGCCTTGGCAGCTGCTCCCTGACCTCCATCAGCACTTGAGTTTTCGAGGCATTGAGGGGGAAATAGTTGCAGAATCTTCCCGGTGGAGAATCCCGCCGAACTCCGCGGTCTACACTTCTCTACCTACGTACCCAGGGAGGAGTATGGACACGCTTGTGCTCGGGAGGAGTTCGAGAATGTGGCCGAGCTTCTCTCGGCCCTTTTTCGACTGCGGGCTTACTCAAGTCTCCCGCCTGTCGCTCTCTTGCAGTCTTCTCATCCTTCATTTTGAAGGCTTCTTCTGCTAGGGCGTACCCTTCGGCCCGAGCCAACAGATCAGCAAAATCTCTGGGATACTTCTTCTCTAGGAAGAACAAAAGGTCATTCTTCTGAAGGCTGCTCTTCAGAGCGGCCATCGCTACCGACTGATCCAAGTTTCGGACCTCCAGTGCAGCGACATTGAAACGGTTGATGTAGGCTCGAATGGACTCCTCCTCCCTCTGCTTGATATTGATGAGGGACTCTGAACCCTTCTAGAGGCGCCGGCTGCTGACAAAATGGGCCACAAATTGGTGGCTCATCTGATCGAAAAAAAGATGGTACCCGACTTCAGTGCCGAGTACCAGTTTCTCGCCGCTCTCTTCAAGGTGGATGGGAAGGCTCGGCATAGAATGACGTCGGGTGCACCATGAAGCAGCATCATCGTCCGGAAGGCCTCCAGGTGATCAACCGGATCTGAAGTCCCGTCGTAGCTTTCAAATTGGGGGAGTTTGAAGTTTGGCGGGATCGGTTCCTGCATGATCATTTGAGAGAAGGGAGGGTCAGTACAAATATTCTCACCATAAGCGGGGGGAGCGTGACGGAGTTCTTCGATCTGTCGGTTCATCTCCTGGAGCCTTCGATCCAGAAAATCCTCTCGACTACGGGTCTCGAGGGTCCTCTGGCAGAATGAGGGTAGAGATCTTTCAGGAGTGGAATCGTGATCCGATTGAGGGCTCTCCACCCTCGATTTCATCTTTTCGGGAAAGATGGGGCGGCTGGCCCAAGTGGCCCACCCTACCGTCGGATTCTGGTGTTTCGATGATGCTCTTTCCAGGTGCACTGATGCCTGCGGCTGCTGCTGCTGCTATATGGCCTGCACAGCTTCAGTGAGGCCTCTGACCTGCTGCGCCAGCAGGTCAAATTGCTCCGCGCCAACCGCCGTTGCTGGAGGAGGAAGCTGGGAAACTGGAGGTGAGGTCGGAGCCTGAGATCTGGCCGCGGAGGTCGTGGATCATCGTGTGGATGCCTTGCAGGGAGGCATCGGGCAAAGATCTAGTGGAGGAAGGAGGAGAGGACGTCGGAAAAGATGCCCGGGGGCGGTCCCGTTGAGCGCTCCTTTAAGAACAAGGGTACTGTGAAGACACAGGCTCCTTCCTCTGGCGCCAATCCTGTTGGTGCAAAAATTTGCCTGCGTCGGAGAAGCTGGAGTCGAGGGAGTTGCGGTCGCCGTCGGGACCTGCAAAAGAAGTCTAAACTGGAGTTGGGGTTGCTCCGATAAGACCCTCCGACGCTCAAGTCAGTTTCTACCTCAACAAGAATGGAGTGCTCGAACGAAAATTTTAGCAGAGTTTCTAGGTAAAAATGAGAGCTTAGAGAATAACGTATCTGGGGTCTCCCCTTTTATAGGCGGAGGGAGCAACAGACTGATAGCGATGTTTGTAACCGTCCGGCAGTGGGCTGCCCACGGTCAGGAGGAGTTTGTTGTGAAGAGTAGTGGAGTGGAATCATGGCTATCACCAGGACATGCCATGTGGAGTCTGTCGCGGGGGGTGGAGCGGCATCCATTGTCGCGACTTGCCAGAGGATGGAGGAATCGCGTGGTATCCGTTGCAGGAAGTGGAGCAGGATCGTGGCCATTATTGCGGTCTACCAGGGAGTGATGGAGCCGCACGAAATCCATCACAGGAAGTGGAGCAGAGTCGTGGCCGTTGCAGTGGCCTGCTAGAGGGTCCAGGCCTGTCGGCTGAAGTCCGGCTGGAGTGTCTGACGAAGAGGGGTGGCTAGTTGCCCGTCTGAGAGGAGCTCGGAGTCCGGCTCTCGTGGGAGTTCGGACGAAGTCTTCCTTCAGTTGAAGTCGGGGACGAGGTCCAGCTCCCACGGGAGTCCGGACGGAGTCTTCCCACAGCTGGAGTCGGAGATGAGATCTGGCTCCCATAGGAGCCCGGGCGAAGTCTACCTGCAATCAAAGTCAGGGGCGAAGTCCGGCTCCCTTAGGAGTCCGGACGAAGTTTACCAGCAGTTGGGGTCGAGGATGGAGCCCGGCTCCTGTAGGAGTCCGGGCGAAGCCTTCCAGCAGTCGAGGTCGGGGATGATGTCCGGGTGGAGTCTTCCCGCAGCTGGAGTCGGAGACGAGATCTGACTCCCATAGGAGCCCGGGTGAAGTCCACCTGCAATCAAAGTCAGGGGCGAAGTCCAGCTCCCTTAGGAGTCCGGACAAAGTTTACCAGCAGTCGGGGTCGAGGACGGAGCCCGGCTCCTATAGGAGTCCGGGCGAAGCCTTCCAGCAGTCGAGGTCGGGGACGAAGTCCGGACGGAGTCTTCCTTCAGTCGGAGTCAGAGACGAGATCCGGCTCCCGTAGGAGTCCAGGCTGAGTCTTCCTGCAATGGGAGTTGTGGGTGAAGTCTGACTCCCGTAGGAGTCCGGACGAAGTTTACCTGTAAGTGAAGTCATGGGCGGAGCCCAGCTCCCGTAGGAGTCCGGGCGAAGTCCACCTGCAGCCGGAGTCGGGAACGAGGTCCGGCTCCCATAGGAGTCCGGGCGGAGTCTTCCCGCAGCTGGAGCTGGAGACGAGATCTGGCTCCCGTGGGAGTCTGGGCGGAGTCTTCCCGCAGCTGGAGTTGGAGACGAGATCTGGCTCCCGTAGGAGCCCAGGTGAAGTCCACCTGCAATCAAAGTCAGGGGCGAAGTCCAGCTCCCTTAGGAGTCCGAACGAAGTTTACCAGCAGTCGAGGTCGAGGACGGAGCCCGACTCCCGTAGGAGTCTGGGCGAAGCCTTCCAGCAGTCGAGGTCGGGGATGAAGTCCGAACGGAGTCTTCCTTCGGCCGAAGTCGGAGACGAGATCCAGCTCCCGCAGGAGTCCGGGCTGAGTCTTTCTGCAATTGAAGTTGTGGGTGAAGTCTGGCTCCCATAGGAGTCCGGACGAAGTTTACCTGTAAGTGTTTACCTGTAAGTGAAGTCGTGGGTGGAGCCCAGCTCCCATAGGAGTCCGGGCAAAGTCCGCCTGCAGCCAGAGTCGGGAACGAGGTCCAGCTCCCATAGGAGTCCGGGCGGAGTCTTCCCGCAGCTGGAGCTGGAGACGAGATCTGGCTCCCGTGGGAGTCCAGGCGGAGTCTTTCCATAGTTGGAGTTGGAGATGAGATCTGGCTCCCATAGGAGCTCGGGCGAAGTCCATCTGCGATCAAAGTCAGGGGCGAAGTCTGGCTCCCTTAGGAGTCCGGACGAAGTTTACCAGCAGTCAGGGTCGAGGATGGAGCCCGGCTCCTGTAGGAGTCCGGGCGAAGCCTTCCCGCAGTCGAGGTCGGGGACGAAGTCCGGACGGAGTCTTCCTTCGATCGAAGTCGAAGACGAGATCTGGCTCCCGTAGGAGTCTGGGCTGAGTCTTCCTGCAATTGGAGTTGTGGGAGAAGTCCGGCTCCCGTAGGAGTCTGGATGAAGTTTACCTGTAAGTGAAGTCATGGGCGGAGCTCGACTCCCGTAGGAGTCCGGGCGAAGTCCGCCTGCAGCCGGAGTCGGGAACGAGGTCCGACTCCCGTAGGAGTCCGGGCAGAGTCTTCCCACAGCTGGAGCTGGAGACGAGATCTGGCTCCTGTAGGAGCCCGGGTGAAGTCCACTTGCAATCAAAGTCAGGGGCGAAGTCCAGCTCCCTTAGGAGTCCAGACGAAGTTTACCAGCAGTCGGGGTCGAGGATGGAGCCCGGCTCCCGTAGGAGTCCGGGCGAAGCCTTCCAGCAGTCGAGGTCAGGGATGAAGTCCGGATGGAGTCTTCCTTCGACCGGAGTCGGAGACGAGATCCGGCTCCCGCAGGAGGCTGGGTTGAGTCTTCCTGCAATTAGAGTTGTGGGTGAAGTCCGGCTCCCATAGGAGTCCGGATGAAGTTTACCTGTAAGTGAAGTCGTGGGCGGAGCCCGGCTCCCGTAGGAGTCCGGGCGAAGTCCGCCTGCAGCTGGAGTCGAAAATGAGGTCCGGCTCCCGTAGGAGTCCGGATGAAATCTGGTAGTTGTAAGAATCTATCGTTGGAGAAGTTCAGCCGTTGACGAAGTCCGAGGTAGTTTGGATTGGAGTTGAACCTGGCTGGAAGAAGTCTGGAAGGGATTCGGGGAACAGCTGATAATCGTAGAAAGTCGGCTTGCGGCGGAGCTCAGTGAGCACTTGGGGCGGCTTAATAGATGACTGGGGGAACTCATGTTGATGGAGCTCGGGTGGTGCAGTGGGAGTTCGTCCATCTGGGAAATTCAGTCAGCACTGTGGGAATCCAACTGTTGGAGAAGTTCGGAGAGATACCATCTACGGTCGAAAGCCGAAGGAGTCCTGGGACGGTCAATCCTATCAAGAACTTCGGCTGAGGGTATTTTATACCCAACACTAGGGTTAACAAATTTTAAAAATCTAGGCTATTGAGTCCGTTGACTTTCGAGTCATATCCAGTTTGTGAATCATGCCTTCAAGGCAAAATGACCAAGCTCCCTTTTATGGAACATGGGGAAAGGGCCACAGACCTACTTGCCCTAGTACATACGGATGTGTGCGGCCCATTTGATGTGCCAACTAGAAGCAACTATGTCTACTTCATTACCTTTACCGATGATATCTCTAGGTACGGGTATGTGTTTCTAATGAAACACAAGTCTGAAGTCTTTGAAAAGTTCAAAGAATTCAAGCATGAGGTAGAAAAATAAACAGGAAAGCCCATTAAGGTTCTTTGATCAGATCGAGGAGATGAATACCTTAGTCGGGAGTTCCTAAACTATCTTAAGGATAATGGCATAGTCTCTCAATGGACTCCACCTGGAATGCCACAACTCAAAAGGATTTCAGAATGGAGAAATCATACCCTATTAGATATGGTCCGTTCCATGATGAGCTTCACGGACCTCCCTGAGTTTCTTCGGGGATATTGTCTCATGATAGCAATATATATATTAAATAGGGTTCCTCCTAAAATCGTTCCTACCACACCGTATGAGATATGGCATGGTAAGAAGCCAAGTCTGAGTCATCTCAGAGTTTGGGGTTGTCCGGCTCATGTCAAGAGACAGCAGGCAAATAAGTTAGAGTTCAGGTCTTTTAGAGCTCGGTTCATAGGATATCCTAAAGAGTCATTAGGATACTATATCTATATTTCGGAAGATCACAATGTGATTGTAAATCGACATGCTATTTTTCTTGAAAAATAGTTTATTCAAGATAGTGGCATTGGAAGAATAATTAAGCTCAATGAGAATATCTCTCAAGAGCTACGAGCTAAAGAACCTGAGGAACCCAATCAATTAAAACCAGTCCTAACACAACCTCTTCCACCTCGTAGATCGACTAGGGTTTTTCATCCTCTTGAAAGGTACTTAAGTACTATACAAGAGGAAGTAGAGGAAATGTTCCTCACAAAAAATGGGGCTCATGGTGATGACCTGAAGACCTATGATGAGGTGATATCAGATATCGATTCTGAGAAATGGTTAGAGGCAATGAGATCAGAAATTGACTCGATGCACTCAAACCAAGTCTAGACCTTGGTAGATCCATCTGAAGGTATTGTACCTATTAGATGTAAATGGATCTTCAAGAGAAAGATAGGTGCAGATGAGAATGTGGAGACATGCAAGGCTAGGCTCGTAGCGAAAGGTTATAGTCAGCGCGAAGGCATGACTATCAGGATACCTTCTCGCCCGTAGCCATCCTAAAATCCATCCATACATTGCTTGCTGTTGCAGCCTATTTCAATTATGAAATATGGCAGATGGACATGAAAACAACATTCTTAAATGGATATCTTGAGGAAGATATCTATATAGAATAGCCGCTTGGTTTCACATCCAGTGATGACGATCACAAGGTCTGCAAGCTGTAAAGGTCCATTTATAGACTTAAGCAAGCATCTCGAAGCTGGAATACTCATTTCAATGAGGTGATCAAAATATTTGGTTTCATCAAGAATGAGAAAGAACTATGTATGTTCAAGAAGGTCAATGGGAGTGCAGTTGTCTTCCTCGTACTGTACGTTGATGACATCCTTCTAATTGAAAATGATATTTTCATATTGACCTCAGTCAAAATATGGTTGTCTAAGGAGTTCTTTATGAAAGATCTAGGAGAAGCATCCTTTATACTGGGTATTAAGGTCTATAGAGATAGACCAAATAGGATGCTAGGACTTTCACAAAAGATGTACATAGAGGAGGTGCTAAAAAGATTTAGCATGGAAAACTCCAAAAGAGGTTTAGTACCTTTTAGATATGGCATTCATCTCTCCCAGAAGATGTGCCCTAGCACACCTGAGGAGATTGAACGCATGATCAAGATCCCTTATGCTTCGGCAATAGAGAGCCTCATGTATGCCATGCTATATACACGACCTGATATAGCCCATGCTGTGAGTGTCACAAATAGATATCAGTCGAATCCAGGCGAAGAGCACTGGACTTCTGTGAAATGTATCCTTAAGTACTTGAGAAGGACTAAGGATATGTTTCTAATCTTTGAAAATAGAGAACTCCAGGTTCAGAGATTTACAGACTCAACTTTATGTCTGATATAGATGATCGAAAGTCGACATCTGAAAATCTGTTCATTTGCAATGGTGGTGCAGTTAGCTGGAAGAGTTTCAAGCAGACGGTGATTGCTGATTCCACCATGGAGGCAGAGTATATTGCTGCATCGAAAGCTACAAAGGAGGCATTCTGATATAAGAAGTTTGCCGTAGAGCTTGGAGTGATGTCATCGGATGCCATCCCTCTTTACTACGACGATAATGGTGCCATTGCCCTAGCTAAAGAGCCAAGGTCTCACCAGAAGTCTAAGCATATCGAGAGGTGATTCCATCTGATTTGTGATTACCTCGAAAAAGGTTATGTCGAGGTTAAGAGAGTCGACTCCACAGATAATGTGGCAGACCCACTGACAAAGTCATTAGGCCAACAGAAGATCGAAGCCCACCTTGAGAAGATGGGACTTAGATATGTAGCCAATTAGCATTAGGTCAAGTGGGAGTTTGTTAGATGTGTGCCCTAGATACTAGATTGGCTGACACATTCCTGTACAAATGTAAGGACAAATTTATAATTTTGACTATAAATGAATAAAAGGGTTATTCTACTATCACATTGTGTACATTGTGTCTGTGATACATCCTTTGAGTTAGTAGGAATGTTAATTCATATTTTCAAGAGTTGAAAATTTAAGGCATGAATTTACATAACTAACTCATAAACAGCTCCTGACCATAGGATCATCACGAGGATGGTGATTGATCTGAAAAGTTGGTGTATGATTACTTCCTTAGGGTAGATGTGTCTTGAGTCTACGGTGTGGAGACACCGAGCGAGAGTACTGGTATTCATTGAGAACGAGAGTACTGAGCATGAACACCTCAAGCAGTCATAAGGAAGTCTACCTTCTCGTCGATGACTAGCTCGATGCTGCATCTGTGTGTCTAGTTCTTTGACCTGAGGTGCATCGACAGTTCATCTTGAGTGTGTTATAGTTTGACTACACCATAACTCAGTCTCCTAGCCATTCGAAATTTTGAGGTGTATGTTGGCGTAACATATTTATTGCAAGAACCATATCACACCAAGATGGGATCTATCAACCTCGATAGATGAGAGGAGTAGTCCTATAATGATCGAAAGATTGAGTCCTTAAGCCCATGGTCATGGTAGAGTAAAATAATGGAAAAGAGTTTTTCATTGGGGTTTCACATCGGACTCAGATCAATCGATTGATTCATATGACTGATGTTGAGTTTGACGAGTTTATCTTAACCCTAATTTAGTCGGGACTCGTGATAGAGGAACTCAATCACACAGGTAGCTGCACCGAGAGATTCGTCTTCATTTCTGATGGGTTACCATCATATACTGCTAGGTGTCACTGATAGATTTTGAGAGCAATTAGAATGATATTGATGATCGATCATTCTAATTGTCTGAATCAGAAGAGTTCTGGTCCATCGAAAGGAGTTTTGATGATGTCGATGATGAGATCATGACATGTCTCATTACCATACGGAAATGAACCTAACTAGGTCACACAAACAAGAGTTAGGGTCTGGATGTCATCAATTGAGCTAACCCAGTTTGATTGATTTAGATTAGATCCAATTAGATTCAAGAAAATAGTGCTAGCACACGATTGAGCCTAACTTTCTCCTCATGTAATCTTTTCTATCTCGACTGAGCCAAATATGATTTGACTCATCCAGAGAACCTTGAGAAGATTTCTCTCAGTCTGACTGGAGCCAGTTCAGCTCAAAAAAGTCTTGTCTTAATTCATGAGATGAATTTAAGACAACACCTGCCAATTTCTATCACCTGCCATTTTCGTTTTAAGACATCGGTCAAACGTTGACTTATGGATCTTGAACTGAAAGCCACTTGGCAAGAGATCATTGGAGAGTTTTTGTGGAGTGTCCACCTGCTAAATTAGGCCTCAAAATGGGTGCCAAGATCAGATTGGGCGTGCGTCCCAAGTGGATAAGGATAGAGTCCCATGAGATGAGGACTCTATGCCTTGATCGACTCAAATTGTTAGGCGCCAATCTCACTGTGTTTATCTAGTGTTGGCTCCAACAGTAGGAGAATTTGGTGGGGTTCTTATCTGATATGATCAGATGACATCACTCCATCAAACATAATTTTTTCAAAATTAATTAGAATTTTTTGATTGGTCGAATGATGTGGCACTGCATGGCGCAGCAGGATCTATTTAAACCCTGTCTGCGCCTAGGGTTTAGAGAATCTGCTCAATCCCTAGCAAAAGCCTAATATCCCTCCACTTCTCTACATCCCCTCTAGTCCTCTCTCTCCCCTCTTCACGTTCAAAAAGTTGGACATCCATCTGGTGCTTGTCCAAGATGTGGTGGCCCTCTGATTAGAAGGCTGCAGGGATTTGTCGAGAAGCTGCTGCTCCAGCTTCAGAAGATCTTTCAGATCAGATCCAGATCTGATTTTTGGAGCAGAGATTCACAAGGAGAAGATGATCCAGATCCTGCTCGAGTGGATACCACTAGAGACAAGTGACTGCGTGGCTATTTTTGAACCTCAAGCATTGCTGCGATCATCTACAGGGTAATCTAGTTACCCTAGAGGTATTTCTCTAATCCTTAAATTTTAGATTTAATTTTAGATTAAATATCAGATAATAAGAATCAGATCTAATAGACCTTAAATCTGAAATAAAGTAGGATAATTTTTTTAAAAAAATATTCCGTCCCAGATCTCATTAGATCTGGAAGATCCTACAAGGAAAAAGATAATTTTTTCTTCAGATTTGTGACTCGAGTCGACTCCCGCAAGATAACTCAAGTCAACTCATCCATCGGAATTTTATTTTTAATGAAAGTTCTGAAAATCTTATTCACTTTCCAACTTTTCTATTCCATCCAACTTTCTCTTCCAAAACCCTTCATGACTCCTCACCTACTTCCAAAATCCTTTTCCTTCGCCATTTCAAGTGAATCATGAGAAATGGGGCTTAAGAAGTGGCCATCCATGCTAAAAGAGCTAGGGTTGGATTTCACCCTCTCTTTCCCCACCTCCCCATGCATCAATGGCTTCAACAGTTGTCACCACTAGGAGAAAAGTGGATTTCAACTTTCTTGAGCAAGAAAATTTTAGAATAGGGTGTTGGATTTAGCAGCAAGGTTGGGAGAAGCTGTGCTCTCTGGACATACCCCCTTATCCAAGTCTTGTAAAGGAATTCTTTAAGAATTTAAGGGTAGATGTTGGTTCCTTAGAATCTATAGTTGAGTACTAATTATGATAAACAAGAGGAGACTAGGGCAATATTTGGAGATGTCGAGAGCTGGGAGTGCTGGGATCTGTATTCCAAAATTGACTAACAAAAGTGAGGGTCTGAAGTATATTTTGGAGAGAGAAGAGGTTTATGAGATTGAAGGGTTGTTGGCCAACCAGTTGTCGATGGAGGTGTGCCTTCTCCATCATATGGTTAGCAGAAATTTCTTTCTAAAAATAGAAAGATTTGATTGGGTTACTGAGAGGGATACATGATTCAGGGCACCCCAATGGACCTACTACACATGATGATGGAACAAATCAAGGAGACAGTCGAAAACCTAGAGCATGTCTGCTGTATGGTATGATTTTCACCCTTATCTTTAGAGAGTTCGGAGTAGTCTTAGAGAGAAAGAACTCTAAGACCCTAATGTACTCTGATCGATACAATGACCGATCACTCCATCAGTTGAGGTACCATAAGTTGGACGGATAATGGGTGCAGAGGGGATCTGGACAGGAGCCACTTAGAGATGATGGTGATGAGGCTAGACTCAGCAAGCCTTAGACTGATAGAGAGCCCTAGACTCCACCTCCAGTAGTAGTAGTAGAGCTAGCTTCACCAGTGACTCACACACCTTTAGCACATTAGTAGGATAGTTCAATGCATCGGTCGAGCATATCCTTCAATGGCTAGATACTTTATTTTCTAAGATCAAGCAAGACCTGCAGCATCACCATGATGAGCTACGATAGGATTTTCAAAGACACTATGATGAGCTCAGGTAGGAGATGTGGTAGTTATCTGAGAGAATTGAGGCACTAGCGAGAACCCAGAGATAGAGGACTGATGATTCATATACTGCTTCTGAGTTGGCACGAAAGACGACACGCCTGATTAGGAGGATCGATAGCACCATCATATCTCAGTAAGGCAGTGTTGGGATCTTACATTCTACCATGAGACAGCTTGAGGCATAGATAGGGATCCTCATTACTCGTATTTCACCCATGAGACCACAGCCTACCCATAACCACAGCCTTAGACTATATCTAGACCTCTAGTTCTGTCATTAGGCTTGGTACAGGGTTCTCCTCTCTACACTTAGGGCTCTCCGCGAGGACCCAAAGCAGGAGAGCAGTTTCCTCATCCAAACTGAGTTCCTCGACTCACATCAAGATTCACTCTGGTGATGAGTAGATTGCTTAAGTCTAGGCTATCCTACTTTTTTTTGTTTTGCTTGTTTGCTTTTTACTTTCTTAGTTGTATATAAATCATGTATCTTTGATGTATTATTAGAAGGAACTTTTTATAAACAATACAAATTTTATAATGATACACACTTATGCAATGAAGAAATGACTTTATGACTACTTATATCTTGTGCAATGACTTTATTAAATTCATTATGTGCATTATCCCTTTCCTGCTTCATTGTTTTGTTGATGACAAAAAGAGGGACAGCTAAAGAAATTATTGAGCATAATTAAGAATCATCTTTGAAATATTAAAAGAAAGAGCATAAATTATGGAGTAACTATTAAGGGGAGTATTGAAGGAGTAACTATTAAGGGGGAGTATTAACATTTTAAAAGCCTGATGTCTTTATAAAAAAGGAATCTTTTCAACTTCTAAAATTTCTTTAATATTTTGATAGCACATGTTAGGACCATGGTCCCTACTCAACTTGTCAATTTACATTACTTAAGAATGTTGCTTTTGATTTGGTTGAATGTCATTCCTTTTAAAGTGAAAATCATTGAAATTCTGTGTATAAAGTCATGTTCCTTACTTTTTGATACACTAGCGATACATATAAGTGTAAAATTGATACATTATGAATCTTGAGCAAATTTTATGTTATTTTTTTATTTTATGCTTAATATTTTATCAACATCAAAAAGGAGAAGATTGTTAACCCAAGAAATAATTTTGATAATTATAAAATATTGGAGTACAAAAAAGATCTAGTATCTTTGAAGTTTGCTTTGATAATGATTTTGTAAGAAGCTAATATTTTTTATAAGCTTTGGAATCACTTGGGATGTGTTCGAATCAAGAAAATTAAGTTTAGAGATAAATTCAATGAGAAAAGTCAAATTAAGAACAACAAGTCAACTCGTGACTTGGACAAGTCGACTGTGGCATGCAGGTCTGGCACGTGCTACAAGTCAACTCATGGAACCCATAAGTCGACTCTTTCAATAAGATAGAAGATAGGTTTTTGGCATATTCTGTAAAAGCCGACTCATTGGTATTGTGAGTCGACTTCTAGACTTGAATAAGTTGACTCTTCATCTAGTGTGCCGATTCTTTTAGAAAAGACAAAATATTGATTTTTAAAGACCTGAAGTCAAGTCAACTTTCATTCTATGCGAGTTGACTCATGGACCTTCACGAGTCGACTCTTGAGCCTATGAGTTGACTCCTGCACCTTTGACAATTCAAATGGCTAGGTCTACAGAAGTTCTTGTTTCATCCAAAAAAACATTTCAACAACTAGTTTTCTTCTCCAATGGCCAAAAATGGCTAGAGTTGAGTTCAAAGTGCACTAAAACTTGCTGAGAATTGAATTAATATATAAGAAAAATTAAGTGAATACAAAAAAGTAATCATTCAAAAAAAAAGAAGCCTATTTTCAGCATTTACTACATTCAAGAAAGCTCAACCACATCCCAACCAATTTCTCTTGAATTTTGTGAGGGCAATCAAGAGGAAAAGAGAGTGCATTAAGGTGCAAGCCTTCAAATCTTCTCCAAGCAAGCATCATCGACAATGAACAACTCATTAAGGAGCTCTTCCTTTGTTGTAAAAATTCTTTTATTCTGAATTTATAGTAATAAGTTTTAAAGGGTCTGAAACTTGAAGAAAGATTTGATCCAAACCTATAAATTAGATTGAGAGTCTAAGGAAAAGACTTATAAAAATTTTGATTGGTTAATCTGGACTAAAACTAGTTGGGTTATTTGTGAGCCCCATAAAATGAACTTGCTGTATGCTTTTGAGAGTATAGTAGAAATTCTAAATAGGAGTTTAGAGAGTGGATGTAAGTACTTAAAGTACACTAAATTACTATAAAAATTATTTATATTTGTGTATGTAGCTATTTCTCTCTATTTGCATGCCATTTATCTAGCATTTACTGCACTTCACTTAATTAGTTTTGCAAACTAGCATATACTTATTTAAATTTTTAAAAATCCAATTCATCTTCTCTTTTGGATTGTCTAGCTGGGCAATAATAAGTATGCAATGGTTACCACAACCCTTGACTCATGATCTCAGATCAGGGGTATGACAAAGATGATAGCCTATCAAAAAGTATTTTAGGACACCTATAAGTGCACACTGAAGTTCATTAGGCATAACTTGGCAACTCGATAATCAATCAACCCATTATATTGGGCAACCAATCTGTTAAGTTACGCTAATCTCTTCCTATCACATGGCAAAAAGGATGGTCTATATGCACTTTTTTTCAGTACAATGTGAGGCCATAAGATCCAATGGAAAAAAAAAAGGAAAAATACATGAACTACTATCTAATAAATTGAGTACTGGTAGCATCAACTGCAACAAAAAACTTGAAATATTAGGGTAATTGAGCCAAAGAATTGAACTTCAAATTAGCACGCAAGCTAGCGAGACGTTCATATGTACTTCACTGGAGCCACATGGCACTTTGCGCACTAACTAGTCGTGATGACTCAGATCATAACCTTAACACTTGAGGTCTCAAGTAGACTAGAGGCTTAGAATTACCCCAATCCAAGTTCAACTGCAGTCGGGACAAAATCGTTTCATGCAAAACATGACGGGTACCCACTTAGATTCCAAAATATGATAGTTCCAAGGCCCTCTCTTCTCTAATTTTCTCAATACCATGTGAGGAGCACCTCGTTGAAATTGATCTTTTAAGTGACCTTTTAAAGTTGGTTTACAACTTAAGAAAGCATGCAAAGATCTACTTTATTTTGTGTATGCAGTTGTGGAAGCTGATTGGTCTCTGGGCCTTAATTGTTGTAATTCCTATCCAATCATGAACATGGTTTGTATGGTTAAAACACCAATAACCAGATTCATCAAAAAAATCCCAATTTTGACCATAACTAAAAGCATCATTATTCACTGTTAAGGCAAACGAAACTAGGATTTCTCATTTCACAATTTAGTAATCCTATCATATTATGCACATGTATCATGTGATTAACAGATTGGCTCCCAGATACAAATTCCATGACCATGTCACTCACCTCAATCCAACTGCAACCAGGTACCTTCTGAACTCCTTGCTCCATCATAACCCTCCTCACCTTCTCTGCTTCCCTCCATTGCTCACCAACACAATACAAGTTTGATAGAATCACATAGCCAACCTCTTTCTGAGGCTCCATACGAACCAACTGCTCTCCCACCATCTTCCCAATCCTCATATCCCCATGAACAGCACATGCACTAAGCAAGGCCTCACATGTATCAGTAATCCTGTCACTAACTATCCTCGAACAACTGCCAAGCAACTCGCTTGCCTCTCCCAAATGCCCGGCTCTCCCCAGCATGTCAATTATGCAAGTAATATGGTCTGTATCTAATTTGATCCCATGGACTGACTCCATCACGTGAAGGAAGGCTCTACCTTGCTCGATAAAACCGGCGTGGCTACATGCCATCAATAAACCTATAAAGGTAACCTTATCGGGCAAAATGCCACAAGCCAGCATGTCTTCGTATACCTTGAAAGCTTTCGCAGCCAATCCATGCAATGCAAATCCAAAAAGCATCACATTCCATGACACCAAGTCCTTCCTTAAAATACCATCAAACACTTGAGTCGCAGCTTCAACATCCCCACATTTGGTATACATGTTCACCAAGCCATTGGCCACATAGAGAAAATAATCGAAACCGCAGTGAATCACGCAGTTATGTGTCATTCTCCCATTTGCTAGCACTGTCAACATAGCACATGCCTGGAGGACGGCACCAAACGTAAAATCATCAGGTGCAAGGGATTTCCTCTTCATGCCAACGAAGAGAGAAAGGGCCTCTTCCCCGTACCCATTCCTTGCAAACCCGGAAATCATTGCCGTCCATGAAACAACGTTGGTCTCTGGTGCCTTGAGAAACAAAAGGAGAGCTCCATGCACATTACCAACCTTCATATTAGCATCAATCATAGCATTCCATGAGACAATTGTTCGAGTCTCCATAGACTCGAACGCCTTCAATGCATCATTACAGAAGCCAAATTTGGCATAAAAGCTGAGCACTGAATTTTTAACCTCAATAGCAACATCCCATCCATTTTGATAAATGAATGCATGGATCATACGACCAAAGCGAGGACCTGAAAGATCAGAGCAAGCATTCATGAGGCTGCTAAATGTGATGACATCCCCTTCCACACCTAACAATTGCATCTTCTTAAACAAACTTATCGAGTGTTCGATCTTGCCCAGCCGAGCATAGCCCATAATAAGAATATTCCATGAAATCGTCTTTCTAACAGGCATTTCATCAAACACCTGATGGGCGTCATCCAACTGTCCCGCATTAACATGGCCATGGAGGAGGGAGCACCATGAGACCTCATTGCGTTCTTCCATTTCCTCAAAAGCCCGTCCAGCATCCGAAGGGCAGGAGCACTTGCCGTACATGTCGAGGAGAGAATTGGAGACCGGCAGCGAGGAGCGGAGCCCGAGTCGAAGGAGGAGGGCGTGGAGCTTCCTTCCGCTGCTGAGGTCGTGGAGGTCGGCGGAGGCGGCGAGGACCGCGGTGAAGGAGAAGCAGTCGGGCCAAGCGGCGGACGTTCTCATGATGGAGAAGAGGGAGAGGGCTCGGTGGGGTTGGCCCGAGTTGGAGTAGGCAGTGAGCATCGCGTTCCAGGAGACGGTGTCCCTGTCGGGCATTTCGTCGAACAGTTTGCGCGCGGATGCGATCCAGCCGGACCGAGCAAGGAAGACCAACTTCGAGGTGGTGGATATGAGGTCTAGTTGAGTCATCGACTAAACTTGGGTGTTTGGATTCAGCTAGCGATCAAAACCAAACCGATTTATTGAGCTGGTCCGGTTTGGCCTTAACTATTGCTTGGTTGGGTTTCGGCTTCTATTTTTAAGTTCTGAAGGTTAGCTGAGCGCATCTAGTGTGACTAAAACTGATCAGGTGAAAGCGGAAATTAACCGGTTACTTGGGGTTAGATGACAGATCGATGCCTCAATCAAGAAGTCTCCACTATTTTCAGTGAAAGCGTAGACCAGAAGGATGGCAAAGGAAATGCATGCACAGTAAGTATAAGAAAAAATAGAGAATATCAGAGAAGTGGAAGATCTTTTTTCTATTATCATGGATTTCTTTTTTCATTATTATTGACTTGGTTTGAATGTATACAAGGCTTGAGACCTTGTTGGTTTGAGTAAATTTAACTCAAGTAAGATGAGAATAATCAAACTAAATTGGCTCCAGTTGTAATCATTAAATATGATCGCAGTTGAACTGGAATCCAACATAGACTATGATGGATCTAGTGTCAATATATTATTCGAATCAAACATAAAAAAGATATATCATAATTCATTAAGATCCTTATGCGTTGTCACACCCTTGAGATCATGAGTTAGGGGTCGTGGCAACAACCGCATATTCATGAAAAACTCTCCTTACAAGCATGCAAGGCATTTTCAATAGATATCAATGTATCAAAGTAGAATTAATTTAAATAATTACAAGCTAAATTTCAATGAACTAACTGTTGGGTATAAAATATCTTCAGCCGAAGTTCTTAACATGATTGACCCTCCCAAGACCCCTCCGGCTTTCGACCGCAGACGGTATCTCTCCGGACTTCTCCAACAGCCGGATTCCCACAGTGTTGACTGAATTCCCCCGACGGATGAACTCCCACTACACCACCTGAGCTCCCTCAACATGAGTTCCCCCAGTTATCTATTAAACCGCCCTAAGCGCTCACTAAGCTCCGCCGCCAGCCGACTTTCCACGACTATCGGCTGCTCCTCGAATCCCTTCCGGACTTCTTCCAGCCAGGTTCAACTCCAATCCGAACTACCCCGGACTTCGCCAACGGCTGAACTTCTCCAACGGTAGATTCCTACAACTACCAGATTTCAGCCCGAACTCCTACGGAAGCCAGATCTCGTCTCCAGCTCCAACTGCAGGAAGACTCCACCCGGGCTCCTACGGGAGCCGGGTCTCGTTCCCAATTCCGGCTGCACAGGGACTTCGCTCGGACTCCTACGGGAGCCGGGCTCCACCCACGACTTCGCTTACAGGTAAACTTTGTCTGGACTCCTACGGGAGCCGAACTTCGTCCCTGACTCTAACTACAGGCAGACTTCATCCGGACTCCTACGGGGGCCGAACTTCATCCCTGACTCCAACTACAGACAGACTTCATCTGGACTCCTACGAGAGCTGGGCTTCATCCCCGACTTCAACTGCAGGTAGACTTCATCCGGACTCCTACGGAAGCCGGACTTCGCCCTCAACTTTGATCGAATGAAGACTCCATCCGGACTCCTACGGGATCCGGGCCTCGTCTCCGACTCCGGCTGCAGGAAGACTTCATCCGGACTCCTACGGGAGCCGGACTTCGTCCCCAACTTCAACTGCAGGTGGACTTCGTCCGGACTCCTACAGGAGCCGGACTTTGTCCCCAACTTCGACTGCAGGAAGACCTCGTCCGAGCTCCTACAGGAGCCAGACTTCATTTCCGACCCCAGCTACAGACTCCAACCGAACTTCAGCCGACAAGTCTGGACTCCCTGGCAGGTCGTAGTAACGGCTACGATTCTGCTCCACTCCCTGCGGTGGATCCTACGTGGCTCCACCACTCCCCGCGACGGATCCTACGCAGCTCCATTACTCCCTGGTAGGCCGCAGTAACGGCCACAACACTGCTCCACTTCCTGCGACGGATTCCAAGCGGCTCCATCACTCCCGGGCAGGCCACAATAACGGCCACGATTCTGCTCCATTTTCCACGACGGATACCGTGCGATTCTTCCATCCTCTGGCAAGTCGCGACAACGGACGCCGCTCCACTCCCCGCGGCAGACTCCACGTGGCATGCCCCGGTGATAGCCACGAGTCTACTCCACTACTCTTCGCAACAAACTCCGTCTGACCCTAGGCAGCCCACTACCAGATGGTTACAGATATCGCTATCAGTCTGCTGCCCCCTCCGCCTATAAAAGGAGGCCCCAGATACGTTATTCTTTAAGCTCTATTTTTCTATCCCAAAACTCTGCTAAAATTTTCGTTCAAGCACTCCATTCTTATTGAGGTAGAGAACTGACTTGAACGTCGGAGGGTCTTGTCGGAGCAACCCCACCTCCGGTTTAGACTTCTTTTGTAGGTCCCGGCGGCGACCGTGACCCCCACAACTCCAGCTTCTCCGGCGCAGGCGGATTTTTGCACCAACAGGATTGGTGCTAGAAAAAGGAGTGTGTCTTCACAGTACCCTTGTTCTTAAAGGAGCGCTCAACGGGACCGCCTCTGGTCATCTTCTCCGATATCCGCTCCTTCTTCCCCACTGGATCCTCGCCCGATGCCTTCTCGCGAAGCATCCACACGGCGACCCACGGCCTCTGCAGCCAGATCTCAGGCTCCGGCCTCGCCTCTGGTTTCCCAGGCCCCACATCCTCTGGCAATGGTCGCCGGCATGGAGCGGTCGGACAATCGGCTTTCGATGGATTTTGCCAACACCATCTCGGGAAGATCCCGGCAGAAAGCAACCAACGTACTGGCCGTACCCCCCCAAGCGACAAAAGATTGAGGAGCCCATAACCTTTACTGAAGAAGATGCTCAGGGAGTTCAATTCTCTTATAACGACGCGGTTGTAGTTTCCTTGAATATAGCAAATTACGACGTCCGCCGCATTCTCGTCGACAATGAAAGTTCGGCCGACATTTTATTCTACGATGCCTTTTCAAGAATGTCCATCCTTGACGGCCATTTGAGGTCGATTAGCTCCCCTCTAGTAGGGTTTACTGGCGACGCTGTTCCGATGGAGGGAATGATAACTTTGACTGTGGCCGCAGGTCGATATCCAAGGCAATCCAGGGCTCTGATAAATTTTTTGGTGGTGAAGGCGCCGTCGGCCTACAACGCAATCCTCGACCGATCTGGCCTCAACGCTCTACAAGCCATCGTGTCAACCTACCATTTGAAGTTGAAATTCTCCACCAACCAGGGGATCAGAGAGGTCCGAGGAGACCAAGCCCTGGTCAGACACTGCTACAACATAGCCTTGCAAAGAAGCGACCAATTCGACCCCTATCCAGTTGATGGGCTGGATGCTCGCAACGACCTCACTGAAGAGAGGGGCAGCCCAATCGAAGATCTGGTACCGATCCCTCTGAACGACGGAAACGCGGAGCATGTGGCGATGATCGGCTCCAACCTGGCAGAGGAGGTGCGGACGCATCTCATCGATTTTTTATGAAAGAATATAGACATTTTCGCTTGGGTTCCAACAGACATACCGGGGATTGACACGGAAGTCATGGAGCACCGTCTGGCCGTCGATCCAAAGCATCGACCGACAAAAGAAAAAATCCGAGGTCATGCACCAGAGAGGCAGAAGGCGATAGCCGAGGAAGTGGACAAACTCCTTAAGGCCGGATTCATTAGGGAAGTCAATTATCCTGATTGGATTTCCAACATTGTCCTAGTCAAAAAAGCAAACGGCAAGTGGAGGATTTACAGACTTCAAAAAGTTGAATAAGGCCTGCCCAAAGGACAGCTATCCCCTTCCCAGAATCGATCAACTGGTGGACGCGACCTCGGGCCATAAGCTCCTCACCTTCATGGATGCATTCTCTGTTGGGAAATGTGTCCCAAAAAGCCAATCGTCAAGCTGTTGACGGTTGAGCAACCAAGTATTGTAATTGATTTGTTAATAAATAAAATATATTTGGCATCTTCATCATAAGCTTTCATCTTCTAATGAACTCCGTTGTTATGATGAAATCCTTAGGACTATTTAAGTTCGATAAAGAGAAGATTTATCGATTAGTCCTTAAAACTGTTCACGATCAAATGATAGGCTGTTAATAAGGACGACAGCTTCTATCGAGCATAGGTCGCTGTAGGCCATATGGGTTGGTTGTCCTCTTAACCAAGGAGTGTGGAGACACTGGTATGGTATACAGGTGAGATGTAAGGGTACATCATCATTGAACGTGACCAACTCCAGAGTATTCTGCTGTCGAGAATGTCTCTGATGGGATATAGGTATAAGTATCCCTTAGACCTGAGATCGCCTCAGTGACTTGCAAGCAACTCACTGTGCTTTGGTACTGGACTAACTGAATTTCTAATTCAGGGACGGAAGGCTTCTGGGCACAGTCAAGTACTTGCAAAGTCAGAGTGTGATCGAGATGGGATTGACCACTCCAAGAGTTGGAGAAGAATGAGTCGCTGTATTTCAATTTAGCAAAACCTTGGCCAGGGTAATCCATCAGATGGATTTGATATTTTGAAATACAATGTGGACAACTTGATCAGAGTTGACAGTTGAGCTCTGGGGTGTCCTATGATCATTTTGGTCAAGGGGATGAATTATATGAAAACTATATCTGCATGGGTTCTAAGGATGTTGTTCTACACATTCGACCTATCCGGTCGTCGGGTACCATTGCTAGATGGTCACTTCGATTGGTATAGAAATTTATTCCTATGCTACCGACTTAAGTTCGGACCTATGAGGTCACACACATTAGAGTTCATGATCCGATCGGATGGTTGATCAATGATTAAGAATCGTTCTAGGGTTAAATGATCAATACGATTGACATTTAACCCAGTGCAAGTGTTGCAGGAGGATCTATTAGCAATTTGATTATTGATTGGCTTAATTTGATTAAGCCAATGGGCTGAGATTAAGTCTAATTAAATATGATTTAATTAGATTTAATTTGGACTTGATTGGATCAAGTCCAATTGGTTTATTGGATAAGCCAAGTGCAAGGAAAAACTAGTCCTAGTTCAACTAGGACTTGGGTCAATCTAATTTCTAATTTGATTAGAAAATTAAATCAGATTTAAATATAATTTAATCTGATTAAATTAGGTTCTTAATTGGGTTAAGACCTATTTTAATTAGGTTGATCTAATTTTGATTTGATTTGGTTTGGAAAACCAAATTAAAACAAGTCATAAGACAGAATCCTAGTAAGACTAGGATTCCACCTTGCGCCACATAAGCCTTCTCCACGCCCTCTCTCTTATTCAACGTCAATCTCCACTTATTTTGTGTGACAAAAGCCCTCTCCCAGATCTCTCCCACTTTCACAAAAGGTCTCCTCTCTTCTTTCTTACATGGAAGGTGGTTTGGATCAAATCTAAAAGGAATAAGTTTGGATTTTGAATTCTATGAGATAGAGTTTTAGAAATTCAAAACTCTTTCAATTTTGTACCAAATTTATCCAAATTTTTTTTTGGAATTTTTATGGATTTTAGGATATACATTGTGCATCCTTTTCTGGTAATCCATGCATGAAAATATGAAGGAGGTGCTCAAGAGTTGGGCGTCCCTTAACTTGCCATGTTTGGATAAGCCTTGACTAGGTGTTTGACCTAGACAAGGACTCTATCATATCTCTCTATATAAGATAAGTTTCTTTGTGAAATTTTAGGAGAAGTTAGAGATTTAAGAGACCTGTGTGCCATCTAGAAATCAAAAAGAAATACCTTTGGGTCATGGAGATATAAAAGATGCAAGTTTGGGTGTCTAGAGAGAAAAACGTGAAGAAGAAGAGGGTCTTCTTCTAGGGTTTTTATTTTCATATCTTTCCTCCCTCTATCTTGAGTTTCCTGAGAGCGTCTCGGATCTGAAACTCTTCCTTCTACTTTCCATCTTTAGAAGAGTCCAAATCAAGAAGAAGGAGGCACCTGATCAACCATCAAAGAAGGATCAGCGCAGTACTAGCATACTGTGCTGATTTCCTGAAGCAGGACTTCTGATCGAGATTCGTGGGCTCGTGTGGACGACTCCTAGAGGTCGGATGCATGTGCGGCTTGCAACATCATCCTCAAACCCAGATCAACAAGGTTAGAATGTCTAATTTGCAAGGTAATAGATCTGATCTATTGTTTAATACATACATTAGATGTAGTATAGAAACATGTTGATATGATCAACATGTAGTTCATGCTATATTTATATATTTTAATTTTTGATTTAATGCTATGTAATAATCATGTAATAAGATCTTAGATCTAGGGATTTTTTAATTTTAAAAAATAAATTTTAATTTATTTTAGTCTTCCGCTGTATGATCTTGAAAAAGTTTCAAGATCTAACCCTGAAACCCTAGATCTGGTTCCTACAATTGGTATCAGAGCCTAGGTTCTTTATTACATGATTATTGATATATGCTTAGATTATTTTTTAGATTAGATCTAATTTATAATCTGATTATTAAATCTGAAATTAAAATTTTAGATCAATCACAAAATGCAAGGTTGTCCTGCTGTAAGGTTTACCCCTTATAGTGCAAAGGTTGTCCTAGTTTGTGTAGATCTGTCTTTAATCATAAATTTGTTAGATATGATCTAGATTAAATTTATGATTTATTAGATTTAAAAGATATTTAAATCTGAAATAAAATCTCTTTGTTAATAATTTTTGTGCAAAGAAATTGTTTAAAGTTGAAATTGTTTCAATTACATGAACCTGTTTAGATTAGATCTAAAGTAGTTTTATGTTTATTTCACTTGCATCTTGATTATGAATCAAACATGCAATATGATTGATAGAATCATATTGTAAAATTATTTTACAAATATAAAAATTATTTTATGAAAAGTCAAACCCAACCCTCAGCCCAAAACTTAATTAAGAATTAAGAAGTTGTTTGATTAGGTTCTAGGATTGTGAATTGAAGAACCTAAGACACAAATCATAACACATTGGGTTAATGGGTTAGTGGGAATTAGGTCCATTAATTGGGTTAGACCTATGGTTAGATTGAAGATGGACTTAATTAGAGAATTGACTAAATCTAATCAATTATTGTCTTAGATTAGGTCAAGGATTCTCTAGATCAATTACAATAGTTGTAGTTGGTCAAGTCCATGTCTTTAACGAGAACCAAATGGACTTGATTCTTGGCTAAGTGGTCTAGCACGAACTGTTAGGTTGATCTAATCGAAACTAATTAAACCAGTTGGTGTCTAAGGTAAACCAGACCGGTGGTTTTTAATTGGGAGCCCGCTTACCTGGCCATTTCTGATGGTGTCTAAGGCAAGCTTTGGCAGACCCTCCCACTGATCGAACTTACCTGGCCTCTTGGTGAAATTATGTTTTGATCGGATCACTTGACTATTCGAGCTGACTCATGTCAGCTAGGTAAATCAGTGTGACTGATTTAGGTGCTCCTAGACCAGCCCTGGTCTCCCTTAAGCTGACTTGGTGAAGCCAGTGGGAGGATCATGATAAGCTGGTTAATCTGACTTCATCCTCTATATTATTTAAATCTTCTAAAATTATTAGGTCCTTAAAATGATAAAGTTATGGAGATAACTGAGTCATAGCCTCCCATTAAGGTGTTTGATAATGAGTCCATTAACTCAATAATCATTGCAGACCCAAAGGCCTGGTGCTTGTTGACTAATAGAATTATCACTCATCATATGATGACTTGAAAGTGTCTCTCTAATGGTGGTTAGGTGAGCCAACCAAAGTTGGGCTTAATCATTCGTTGGTTAGATACACCAAGTATGATCATGTTAATGGTTGGACCTAACTGGATCCTTACAGTGGAGGCCAAAGCCTACTGATTAAGTTTCTGGGGCAAAATTAAAATTACTAGAAATTATTTAGAGAAACAATTGGTTATGAACCTATCCTTAGATGTACATGGGTTGACCAACCAAAGTTGGGCTTATGTGCAGTCTAAGTGGATTCTAGTACCCGCTAAGGAATTAGGGTAATTCCTCGAGTTGGAGGTAGAGGCTACCAATTCGAATAAAATAGTGGGAGAAACTTTTTGATTAAAGTCCAAATCTTTAGGTTTAATGAATCAATTACTAATTAGGTTATGGTTCTCCTTTGTGCAAATATGGCCACTTCCCTATCGCTCCGATCATTGTTGGACAATGATAAGTTGGTGGGATCCAACTTCGGTAGCTGGTACCAAAAGTTGAAGATAGTCTTGGAGCATGAACGGATCCTATATGTAATAATGGATCCTGCACCTGAGGAGTCAGTTGTCAATGCATGTGGAACAGTCAGAGACACTTACCAGAAGTGGCTCAGTGATCGGACCACGGTGCGTTGTATCATGCTGGCTACCATGAGCGACGAGTTCAGTCACAGATTCGAGACGGCTCAGTCAAAGGACATGCTTCAAGTGTTGGAGGATGCCTTTGGCACACCCGATGACGTAGAGAGGCACAAAACTAGTTGTGTCATCTTCAATGCCAAAATGCGGGATGGTGCCTCTATCACTGATCATGTATTGTACATGATCGAGCTGATGGAACGATTGAGCAAGCTCGACTTTTCCTTGCATGAGCAGCTTGGAAAAGATGCAATACTGAACTCGCTGCCTAAGTCTTATCTCCCATTCCTCACTCATTATAGAATGACAAAGCTTGAAGTAAACTACCACGGATTACTGAGGTTACTTCAGAACTTTGAGAAGGATCACCAACTTTACAAGGAGTCGGTGAACTTAGTGGGAGGTTCATCTTTTGGTTCTTGACCTTTTAAGAAAGGAGAGAAGAACAAGAAGAAGAAAGTGAAGAAGGTGCAAGTTCAGGCTGGGACATCAGTGCAGAGCCAGACCAAAAAGATCAAGCCTGATAAGAGTCTATTCTACTGGCAAGCACCCTAGATTAGATAGTGTGTCAGATATCTACTTATGGCACTGTAGGCTAGGTCATATAAACAAGAACAAAATAAACAGGTTGACTCAAGAGGGAATCCTCGAAGTCAGTGATTGTGAATCACTTCCAACCTGTGAGTCTTGTCTTCTTGGTAAAATGACCAAGTCACCTTTTACTGGAAAAGGTGAGAGAGCTACAGAGGTCTTGGGCCTAATACATACTGATGTATGCGGGCCCATGAGCACCAGTGCTAGAGGTGGATATTTCTACTTCATAACTTTCACGGATGACCTATCCCGATATGGATATGTCTATCTGATGAAACATAAGTCGGATTCATTTGAAATGTTCAAACGATTTCGAAGTGAAGTAGAAAAATAAACTAGGAAGAGTATTAAAATTCTTCGATCTGATCGAGGAGGAGAATACCTTTCTAGTGAATTTCTCACATATCTAGGAGAGAATGGGATTCTCTCCCAATGGACTCCTCCAGGAACACCACAGCATAATGGTGTGTTTGAAAGGAGCAATCGGATTCTGTTAGACATGGTCCGATCCATGATGAATTTTGCTGGCTTGCCGATATCCTTCTGGGGATATGCACTCGAATCGGCCTGTTATCTGTTAAATAGGGTTCCAAGTAAGTCTGTAATTAAGACTCCATATGAGATATGGACAGGACGTAAGCCAGCACTTTTACACCTTAGGGTCTGGGGGTACTCGGCCTATGTCAAACGATTAGTCAAAGACAAACTTGGACCTAGGTCTGACAAATGCTCATTCATAGGGTTCTCCAAAGAGACAAAAGAATATTTTTTCTACCATGCTGATGAACAAAAGGTGTTCATCAGCCTTAAGGCAATCTTTTTAGAAAAGGAGTTCCTTGGTGAAGGAATCGTTGCCTCTAAGGTTGAACTTGATGAAGTTCAACAGGTAGAAGGACCGACACCAATAGCTGAACCTGAGTCTGATATGATTAGATCATATTCGGAGCTCAATGTACCTGCACCATTAAGGCGATCTGGTAGAGTACCGCATCAATCGGACAGATACTATGATTTCTTGGTCCGGGACGGTGATCCCATCGAACTTGATGAGAATAATGAGGATCCGATCACCTATATGGATGCAATGCAGAGATCTGATTCCGAGAAATGGCTTGAAGCCATGAAATCCGAAATGGAGTCCATGAAGGTCAACGATGTATGGACATTGGTTGACCCACCTGAAGGGGTTAAACCCATTGGGTGTAAATGGGTCTTCAAAAGGAAGAGGGGCGCAGATGGAAAGGTGGAGACCTATAAAGCCCGTCTGGTAGTCAAGGGGTATCGTCAACGTTATGGTATTGACTATGATGAGATGTTTTTCCCTGTGGCAATGCTCAAATCCATTCGGATAATGCTTGCAATAGCTGCCCATCTGGATTATGAGATCTGGCAGATGGAAGTAAAGACAGCTTTCTTGAATGGAGAGCTGACCGAAGAGGTGTATATGATACAACCTGAGGGGTTTACATCCACAGATGAGTCCAAGGTGTGCAAGCTTCAGAGATCCATTTATGGATTGAAGCAAGCTTCTCGGAGTTGGAACATGCATTTTGATAAGGTGATCAAAACGTATGGCTTCATTAAGAATGGAGAAGAGCCCTGCATCTATAAATGGGCAAATGGTCCAGTTGTGGTATTCCTTGTCTTGTACGTGGATGACATTCTCTTAATCGAGAATGACATCCCCGCACTACAGAGAATAAAAGTTTGATTGTCATCACAGTTCTCCATGAAGGACTTGGGTGAAGCATCCTACATCCTAGGGATGAAGATCTATAGGGATAGATCTAAAAGGATGCTTGGGTTATCCCAGTCCATGTACATAGACACTGTGCTGAAGAGGTTCAGCATGGAGAATTTCAAGAAGGGCTATCTACCGATAGGCCATAGAATTTCTCTCTCTAAGAAGGATTGTCCGACAACTCCTGAAGAGAGAGAGCATATGAGTAAAGTCTCATATGCTTCAGCCATGGGATTTATCATGTATGCCATGACATGTACAAGATCAGATGTGGCATACTCACTAGGAGTAGTGAGTAGATACCAATCTAATCTTGGAGAAAATCACTGGAAAGTGGTTAAAGCCATCCTTAAGTATTTGAGAAATACTAAGGACCAATGGTTGGTTTATGGCGAGTCAGATCTAAAACTTGTGGGGTTCACAGACTCCAGCTTCCAATCTGACCATGATGACAGCAGGAGCGTGTTGGGTTATATCTTTACTCTGAATGGTGGAGCCATCTGCTGAAAGAGTTTCAAGCAGCATACTGTGGCAGACTCTGTTTGTGAAGCAGAGTACATCGCAGCATCGGATGCCGCGAAGGAAGCTATGTGGCTGAGAAAATCCATCACTGAGCTCGGAGTAGCACCCTCCCTCGATGGTCCAGTCCTGCTCTACTGCGACAGCATTGGTGCCATAGCTCAGGTGAAGGAATCCAAAGCACATCAGCGGATGAAGCACATCTTACACCACTTCCACCTGGTCTGAGAGATTGTGGATCGAGGTGACGTCGACCTTCAAAAGATCGATGGAAAGGAGAACCTGGCCGACCCCTTCACTAAAGCCCTGACAATAAAGGAGTTCGACAACCACAAGTCGAAGATGGGTATTAGATACTGTGACGAGTGGCTTTAGGACAAGTGGGAGTTGTTGGAAAATGTGTCCCAAAAAGCCAATCGTCAAGCTGTTGACGGTTGAGCAACCAAGTATTGTAATTGATTTATTAATAAATAAATATATTTGGCATCTTCATCATAAGCTTTCATCTTCTAATGAACTCCGTTGTTATGATGAAGTCCTTAGGACTATTTAAGTTCGATAAAGAGAGGATTTATCGATTAGTCTTTAAAACTGTTCACGATCAAATGATAGGCTATTAATAAGGACGACAGCTTCTATCGAGCATAGGTCGCTGTAGGCCATATGGGTTGGTTGTCCTCTTAACCAAGGAGTGTGGAGACACTGGTATGGCATACAGGTGAGATGTAAGGGTACATTATCATTGAACGTGACCAACTCTAGAGTATTCTGTTGTCGAGAATGTCTCTGATGGGATATAGGTATAAGTGTTCCTTAGACCTGAGATCTCCTCAGTGACTTGCAAGCAACTCACTGTGCTTTGGTACTGGACTAACTAAATTTCTAATTCAGAGACGGAAGGCTTCTGGGCACAGTCAAGTACTTACGAAGTCAGAGTGTGATCGAGATGGGATTGACCACTCCAAGAGTTGGAGAAGAATGAGTCACTGTATTTCAATTTAGCAAAACCTTGGCCAGGGTAATCCATCAGATGGATTTGATATTTTGAAATACAATGTGGACAACCTGATCAGAGTTGACAGTTGAGCTCTGGGGTGTCCTATGATTATTTTGGTTAAGGGGATGAATTATATGAAAACTATATCCGCATGGGTTCTAAGGATGTTGTCTACACATTCGATCTATCCGGTCGTCGGGTACCATTGCTAGATGGTCACTTCGATTGGTATAGGAATTTATTCCTATGCTACCGGCTTAGGTTCGGACCTATGAGGTCACACACATTAGAGTTCATGATCCGATCGGATGGTTGATCAACGATTAAGAATCGTTCTAGGGTTAAATGATCAATACGATTGACATTTAACCCAGTGCAAGTGTTGCAGGAGGATCTATTAGCAATTCGATTGCTGATTGGCTTAATTTGATTAAGCCAATGGGCTGAGATTAAGTCTAATTAAATATGATTTAATTAGATTTAGTCTGGGCTTGATTGGATCAAGTCCAATTGGTTTATTGGATAAGCCAAGTGCAAGGAAAAACTAGTCCTAGTTCAACTAGGACTTGGGTCAATCTAATTTCTAATTTGATTAGAAAATTAAATCAGATTTAAATCTAATTTAATCTGATTAAATTAGGTTTTTAATTGGGTTAAGATCTATTTTAATTGGGTTGATCTAATTTTGATTTGATTTGGTTTGAAAAACCAAATTAAAACAAGTCATAAGACAGAATCCTAGTAAGACTAGGATTCCACCTTGCGCCACATAAGCCTTCTCCACGCCCTCTCTCTTATTCAACGTCAATCTCCACTTATTTTGTGCGACAAAAGCCCTCTCCCAGATCTCTCCCACGTTCACAAAAGGTCTCCTTTCTTCTTTCTTACATGGAAGGTGGTTTGGATCAAATCTAAAAGGAATAAGTTTGGATTTCAAATTCTATGAGATAGAGTTTTAGAAATCCAAAACTCTTTCAATTTTGTACCGAATTTATCCAAATTTTTTTTGGAACTTTTGTAACTTTTAGGGTATACATTGTGCACCCTTTTCTGGTGATCCATGCACAAAAATATGAAGGAGGTGCTCAAGAGTTGGGCATCCCTTAACTTGCCATGTTTGGATAAGCCTTGACTAGGTGTTTGACCTAGATAAGGACTCTATCATATCTCTCTATATAAGATGAATTTTTTTGTAAAATTTTAGAAAAAGTTAGAGATTTGAGAGACCTATGTGCCATCCAAAAATTAGAGAGAAATACATTTGGGTCGTAGAGATATAAAAGATGCAAGTTTGGGTGTCTAGAGAGAAAAACGTGAAGAAGAAGAGGGTCTTCTTCTAGGGTTTTTGTTTTCATATCTTTCCTCCCTCTATCTTGAGTTTCCTGAGAGCATCTCAGATCTGAAACTCCTTCTTCTACTTTTCATCTTTAGAAGAGTCTAAATCAAGAAGAAGGAGGCACCTGATCAACCATCAAAGAAGGATCAGCGCAGTACTAGCATACTGTGCTGATTTTCTGAAGCAGGACTTCTGATCGAGATTCGTGGGCTCGTGTGGATGACTCCTAGAGGTCGGACGCATGTGCAGCTTGCAACATCATCCTCAAGCCTAGATCAACAAGGTTAGAACATCTAACTTGCAAGATAATAGATCTGATCTATTATTTAATACATACATTAGATGTAGTATAGAAACATGTTGATATGATCAACATGTAGTTCATGCTATATTTATATATTTTAATTTCTGATTTAATGCTATGTAATAATCATGTAATAAGATCTTAGATTTAGGAATTTTCTGATTTTAGAAAATAAATTTTGATTTATTTTAGTCTTCTGCTGTATGATCTTGAAAAAGTTTCAAGATCTAACCCTGAAACCCTAGATCTGGTTCCTACATTCTCTGGCTATAATCAAATCAGGATGGCACCGAAAGATGAAGAAAAGACTGCTTTCATTACTAACCATGGCCTTTACTGTTACAGGATCATGCCTTTCGGCCTCAAAATGCAGGTGCAACCTACCAGCGGTTGGTGAACAAAATCTTCAAGGAGCAGATCGGTCGCAACATGGAGGTCTACGTGGACGACATGCTCGTAAAAAGTAAATCTTCTATAGACCACATCACCGACCTTGAGGAGACCTTCGACGCCCTTCGAAAATATAAAATGAAGCTGAACCCGACTAAATGCGCTTTCGGAGTAACCTCAGAAAAGTTCCTGGGCTTCATGGTGTCGGGGCACGGGATTGAGGCCAATCCGAAAAAAATTTGCGCCATCCAGGAGATGACCGCCCCAAGGTCGATAAAAGAGGTTCAGCACCTTACAGGGAGAGTAGCAGCCCTGAATCGCTTTGTCGCGAGGTCAGCCGAACGGTGCTTACCCTTTTTCCAAACTCTCAAGCAGCCGAAGAACTTCTGTTGGACCCCTGAGGGCCAACAGGCGTTCGAAGAACTAAGGAGCTACCTCGGCTCACCCCCACTGTTGGCAAAGCCAGAGCCTGGAGAGGAACTATTTTTATACCTGGCAGTCTCTCCCATGGCCCTTGCGGCAGTCCTTGTCAAAGAAGAAGCAAAAGTCCAACGGCCGATCTACTACGTCAATCGCACGTTGAGAGACTCCGAGACCAGGTATACCAAATTAGAAAAACTGACTTACGCCTTGTTGATTGCAGCCTGGAGGCTCCGACCCTACTTTCAAGGGCACACCGTAACGCTACTCACCGACCAACCGATCAAGGCGATTCTGCACCGGACGGATGCCTCCGGGAGGATGGCAAAATGGACGATCGAGCTCACAGAATTCGACATCAACTATCGACCCAGGCCAGCAGTGAAGGTCCAGATATTGGCAGATTTCATAGTGGAGTGTACTATCCCAGAGGAGGCCGAACCTGAACAAGGCAAAATTGACGGCCTGAAGCCCCGACCGAACTCCCCCAAAGAAGAAGCAGATCCCTCTGATTGCTTTTGGGCCCTCTACGTGGACGGGTCTTCCAACATGTCAGGCACAGGTGCGGGCCTGATCTTGATCAGTTCGAAGGGAATCATCGCGGAGTACGCTCTGCGCTTCGAGTTCTCCGCAACGAACAACGGAGCGAAATATGAAGCTCTGATCGCAGGACTGAGGATCGCCAAAGAGTTGGAAATAGATCGGCTCCGAGTCTACAGCGACTCTCAACTAGTAATGGGACAAGTCAACGAAAACTATGAAGCGCGGGAGGACAGCATGGCTAAATATCTTGAAAAGGTAAAGGAGCTCGCCTCCGCGTTTAGCAGCTTTGACATCAGGCAGATTCCGAGGTTGGAAAATATCAGGGCCGACCTTCTCTCCAAGCTGGCAATGCTAGATCCAGCCGAATTACCCAAAGGTGTTCTCTTTGAAGTGCTCAAGTGCCCGAGTACGGAAGAATCACGGCCCTTGATGGAAATTGACCACGAGCCCAGCTGGATCGACCCACTGATAACATATCTCAGAGACGGGGTTCTCCCTCAGGATGCGAAAGAAGCTCGGAAGCTCTGAAATCAAGCCTCCCGATATATCTTTTATGAGGGCAAGTTGTACAAGAGATCATACTCTTTGCCCCCTTTAAAATGTCTTCGGCCTTCGAAAGCTGACTACACCTTGTGGGAAGTGCATGAAGGAATCTGTGTAAGCCATCTGGGGGCTAGATCTTTATCCCACAAGTTGCTCCGCCAAGGATATTACTGGCCGACGATGCACCATGACTCAATTGAGTACGTCAGAAAATGTGACCGATGCCAGAGATATGCCAACATCCAGAGACAGCCCGCCACCGAGCTTACACCCTTGAGTGCCCCATGGCCTTTTGCGCAATGGGGGATGGACATCTTTGGACCCTTTCCCGTGGCGTCGGGGCATAGGAAGTTCCTCCTAGTAGCGATTGACTACTTCACCAAGTGGGTCGAAGCCGAACCACTGGTAAAAATCACAGAAGCTAAAGTGCAAGATTTTGTCTGGAAGTCAATCGTTTGTAGGTTCGGTCTGTCGAGAACCCTAATCACTGACAATGGACGACAGTTCGCGGGAGCAAAATTTGCCGAATTCTGTGAAGATCTAAATATCTCCCACAATTTCACATCAGTAGCCCATCCTCAGGCGAACGGTGAAGCTAAAGTGACCAACAGAACCCTGCTGCAAGGGATCAAGACGAGGCTTGAAAAGGCGAAGGAAATCTGGGCAGACGAACTTTATCATGTGCTGTGGGCGTATCGAACTACCTAAAGACTGCCCACAAAAGAGACCCCCTTTGCTTTAGCCTTCGGAATGGAGGCCGTCATTCCAATTGAGCTTAAACTCCCGTCGGCATGAGTCGTGGCATTCAACGAACATCAAAATTCGCAAGGTCTTAAAGCCAACCTTGACTTGCTGGAAGAAAAGCGGGAGGTAGCTCAAGTTCGGATGGCAGCCTACAGACAGAAGGTCGCCCGCTATTACAATTCTCGGGTCAAGAATAAAGTCTTTAGAGCAGGAGATCTAGTGCTTCGACGAGCCGCTGTCTCGCAACCTCAAGATCGAGGGAAGCTCGCCCCAAACTGGGAAGGCCCATATGAGGTCAAAGAAGTAGTCCGGTCCGAAACTTATTACCTCAAGGAGCTTGGAGGAGCAGACCTCCCGCGATCATGGAGCTCGAAAAACCTACGAATGTATTACCGATAACTTTATTTTAAATAAAAGTTGCATATCTATATGACTCCTCCCTTGGCACAAGCTCATACCGACAGGGCAATCAAAACAAACCATGTCGGAAGCAGGAGGAGGACTTCATCTCGACAAAATCGAAGGCCCGGTTCTCTTTAGATCGGATGGGGGGAGAGGCCCTGCAACGCCCATATGCGCCCCCACAGCCCTGTTAGGGACAGGAGGAGAACCTCGCCCTAACTTGAGCAAAGTCGAAGGCCCGATCTCTTTAGATCGGATGGGGGGAGAGGCCCTGCAATGCCCATATGTGCCCCCACAGCCCTGTTAGGGATAGGAGGAGAACCTCGTCCTAACTTGAGGCAAGTCGAAGGTCCGGTTCTCTTTAGACCGGATGGGGGGAGAGATCCTGCAACGCCCATATGCGCCCCCATAGCCCTGTTAGGGACAGGAGGAGAACCTCATCCTAACTTGAGCAAAGTCGAAGGCCCGGTTCTCTTTAGACCGGATGGGGGGAGAGGCCCTGCAACACCCATATGCGCCCCCACAGTCCTGTTAGGGACAGGATGAGAACCTCGCCCTAACTTGAGCAAAGTCGAAGGCCCGATTCTCTTTAGATCGGATGGGGGGAGAGGCCCTGCAACGCCCATATGCACCCCCACAGCCCTGTTAGGAACAGGAGGAGAACCTCGCCCTAACTTGAGCAAAGTCGAAGGCCCGGTTCTCTTTAGACCGGATGGGGGGAGAGGCCCTGCAACGCCCATATGCACCCCCACAGCCCTGTTAGGGACAGGAGGAGAACCTCGCCCTAACTTGAGCAAAGTCGAAGGTCTGATTCTCTTTAGACCGGATGGGGGGAGAGACCCTGCAACGCCCATATGCGCCCCCACAGCCCTGTTAGGGACAGGAGGAGAACCTCACCCTAACTTGAGTAAAGTTGAAGGTCCGGTTCTCTTTAGATCGGACGGGGGAAAAGGCCCAGCGATGCCCATATGTGCCCCTACAGCCGTGCTAGAGACAAGAGGCGAACCTCGCCTTAACCAGAGTTGAAACCTGTTACGACAGAAATAGGGAAAGAACCTCGCCCCGACATCAATTAAGGTCCGGTCGTTCAAGATCAGATGAGAAAAAAGGGGATCTTCCCCAGCGGCCCCTTCGTAATAAAACTTCTTCCGGACTCCATTTCCAACTTCAACTACAGGTAAACTTCATCCGGACTCCTACGGGAGCCGGACTTCGTCCCCGACTTCGACTGCTGGTAAGCTCCGCCCGGACTCCTACGGGAGCCAAATTTTGCCTCTGACTTCAACTATAGGTAGACTCCATTCGGATTCCCACAGGAGCCGGACCTCACCCCGACTTCACCTACGAGAGCCGGACTCCCGCAGCCCCACCAAGAGCGGAGGAAAAAATCTCACTCGAAAAGGAAAAAGGGGAGAGGAGTTAAAAGGGAAAGCGATGGACTACGTCAGCGACGAATGAAAAACAAATAGCGTCAAAGATGTAGAGAACCCCATCTTAGCAAGGGTTGGGGTTCTTATCAAGAACCCCTACTTTCAAGGAAGCTTTCAATGCAAGCTCGAGATGAGATGACTTCCTCAGGGTGACAGAAGCTCAGACCTCCGAGCTCGAGCCCTGATGGGGGGCGCCAAACCCGAGCAGCCCCAAATGAATCTGCGGTCACAGACGAAAAAGATGAGTCGATACGATGGCAATCGGATACCTCCAAACGATGCAAAGGCTGAAAAGAAGCTCGGCAAGCGACAATTCAACACACGAGTAAAAGAAGTAGTAAAAAATTCCCTTCTCATATTATTCATCAAATATACATCGTAGAGCCATTGAGGTCAAGGGAGAAGGACAACTGAAAGGCGAGCTAACGTGACAACTATCGGCGACCTACGGACGACATCAAAAAAAAAAAAAAAAAGAGGAAGAAAAGAAGAAAAGAAGAGAAGTAGAGACAAGGGAATACAACAACAACAATGGTAAAGGAAAGAAGTTCGACAGACAACAATTCGACGCAAAGCGCAAACGAAGTAACAAAATCTCTTTCTCATTTCTCGATTAACAAGATGTACGTTACAAGACCCGGAGGGCCTGAAAAAGAAAACATTATTACAAGACTCGAAAGGGATACACCGGAGGCCACTTCGAGCTGTAGACTTCTCTTCCCGGTTCTATCCTTCCCAGCAGTATTTTTCAGTACGTGTGACAAGCCTCTCAGCTCTCGCCCCCCACCTCGTTCCGCTCCACCTTCGAAATCCCAACTTTAGGGAGAAAAGGATGGGATAGATTCCAGGGGGCAGCAAGGGCAACGGCAGCAGCGACGATGACCTGTTTCAAGAAGAACCGAAATTACCCCGGAGGCAGCGGTGGTGCCGAAGACATGTGCCACCGCCATGTGCTCCATGACAACCACCGTCTTGGGTGTTCCGGTAAGGTCAGCATGCGCTACTTCCATCATCCCCGCAACAAGTTCTGCTGCCCCACCGTCGGCGCCGACCACTTCTGGTCCCTCGACCCCGACGACATCAAGGATCCCGCCACGGCTTGTGACGAAAGCTCTGCCCCCTTGACTGGTGTCGCCCCGTTCGGCTACTCCGAAGTTCTCAGGCGGAATGCCTTCACCGGTTGTCCCCGTTATTAAACCCCTGTTGTTGAAGGAATTCTCCCTTGAGCCCCATTTAAGGCGGCGGAAACCCTCAGTGGCAGTTTGACAACCGGAGAACTCGCAGACTGCTGTTCTCCTCCTTGCACTCTTCTTAGTCTGTGGCATCATCTTGAGATTGGCCTCCGGGGCGGAGGCCCCAGTAGGGGAACCCCTTGGAGAGACTCGGGGGACTGAAAACGGCGGAGAACCGACGGAGATGGCAAAGGCTGGCACGAAGGATGCTCGGAGTCGGGAGGGGCACTGATGGAGCGGCTGAGTGGCTAAGCTCTCAAGCGAAAGAAAGATGTCGTGAAGCCCTTGGAGGAAAGGTGGGGGCTTAAATTGGCAACGGAGCCTGGCGCAGTTATGGTGGCAGGTGTCCCTAGGCCAACCAGTGCCCACCACGTGTCCCGTGTGTCCCACTCACCGTGACCTAGGGTTGACCATTCGCAGACTTTTATGGCACGACGCTTAGGATCACATCCCGGTGGGAGTTTCGAAAAGACTCTTCGGGTTGCCCTATTCGAAAAAAGGCTCCAGCATGCGCGCATTAAATGCCAAAATATCTGAGGATGATCGCGCGCGGGCATCGAGGGAGGAACTTCGGCTGTGACAATCTTTCTGTACTTCCTTCATTCAAAATTCGAACTCGGAAGTAGGGGGACTGGTGTTGGGTATAAAATATCCTCAGCCGAAGTTCTTAACAGGATTGACCCTCCCAAGACCCCTCCGACTTTCGACCGCAGACGGTATCTCCCCGGACTTCTCCAACAGCCGGATTCCCACAGTGTTGACTGAATTCTCTCGACGGACGAACTTCTACTACACCACTCGAGCTTCCTCAACATGAGTTCCCCCAGTTATCTATTAAACCGCCCTAAGCGCTCACTAAGCTCCACCGCCAGCCGACTTTCCACGACTATCGGCTGCTCCCCGAATCCCTTCCGGACTTCTTCCAACCAGGTTTAACTCCAATCCGAACTACCTCAGACTTCGCCAATGGTTGAACTTCTCCAACGGTAGATTCCTACAACTACCAGATTTCAGCCCGGACTCTTACGGGAGCCAGATCTCGTCTCCAGCTCCAGCTGCGGGAAGACTCCGCCCGGGCTCCTACGGGAGCCGGGTCTCGTTCCCAATTCCGGCTGCACAAGGACTTCGCCCAGACTCCTACGGGAGCCGGGCTCCACCCACGACTTCGCTTACAGGTAAACTTCGTCTGGACTCCTATGGGAGCCAAACTTCATCCCTGACTCCAACTACAGGCAGACTTCATCTGGACTCCTACGGGAGCCGAACTTCATCCCTGACTCTAACTACAGGCAGACTTCATCCGGACTCCTATGGGAGCCGAACTTCGTCCCCGACTTCAACTGCAGGTAGACTTCATCTGGACTCCTACGGAAGTCGGACTTCGCCCTCGACTTTGATCGAATGAAGACTCCATCCGGACTCCTACAGGATCCGGGCTTCGTCCCCGACTCCGGTCGCAGGAAGACTTCATCCGGACTCCTACGGGAGCCAGACTTCATCCCCGACTTCAACTGCAGGTGGACTTCGTCCGAACTCCTATGGGAGCCGGACTTTGTCTCCAACTTCGACTGCAGGAAGATCTCGTCCGAGCTCCTACAGGAGCCGGACTTCATTTTCGACCCCAGCTACAGACTCCAACCGAACTTCAGCCGACAAGTCTGGACTCCCTGGTAGGCCGTAGTAACGGCCACGATTCTGCTCCACTCCCTGCGGTGGATCCTACGCGGCTCCACCACTCCCCACGGTGGATCCTACATGGCTCCATTACTCCCTGACAGGCCGCAGTAACAGCCACAGCACTGCTCCACTTCCTACGATGGATTCCATGCGGCTCCATCACTCCCGAGCAGGCCACAATAACGGCCACGATCCTGCTCCACTTCCCGCGATGGATTCCGCGCGATTCTTCCATCCTCTGGCAAGTCGCGACAACGGACGCCGCTCCACTCCCCGCGGCAGACTCCACGTGGCATGCCCCGGTGATAGCCACGGGTCTACTCCACTACTCTTCGCAACAAACTCCGCCTGATCCTGGACAGCCCACTGCCAGACGGTTATAGATATCGCAATCAGTCTGCTGCCCCCTCCGCCTATAAAAGGGGGCCCCAGATACATTATTCTTTAAGCTCTATTTTTCTATCCCAAAACTCTGCTAAAATTTTCGTTCGAGCACTCCATTCTTGTTGAGGCAGAGAACTGACTTGAGCGTCAGAGGGTCTTGCCGGAGCAACTCCACCTCCGGTTTAGACTTCTTTTGCAGGTCCCGACGGCGACCGCGACCCCCACAACTCCAGCTTCTCTGGTGCAGGCGAATTTTTGCACCAACACTAACCAATCCAATAGATAATTAAATTTAAAAGTCTTATATCAAATAAATCTCTACTAAAAATTTAAAATCATAATAATAGATCTAAGTTCAATAATATTGATCGTGCTAATTTTGCTTCTAGTCTCACTCCCAAGTAATATCCATGCCCGTAATTAAGTACATGAATCTGAAAATAAAATAGAGGTAATGAGCTCAATAACCTAATAAATAATGAATATCTCAATTAAATATTTCAGATATTATCATAAAATATGATATTCAAAATCAAATACCATGAATAAATATATGAACATATTCCATACTAATTTATATATATTAAATTTTTTCAAATATTTATATACATATATAATCATAAATCTCATTCGAAATAAATCATATATAACTCAACAATCTTTACTATAATCACATTTATACCCTGTGGTGAGGGTAGAGCTTAACAATAATCAGAGTGCCAATGCATAACTCCTATTGACAGTATCCAATGAATGCCAATGTATAACCTTCATTGGTCGAATAAATTGATTACTAATGTACAACCCTCATTAGCAGAATCCACTAAACACCAATATATAATCTATATTGATAGGATCCATTAAATACCAATGTGTAACCCCTACTGGTAGGATCTATTGAACATAATCAGACTGAATGTTCAAATCCAATGCATAAATGGAAATATCTTTGCAAGATAATCTATATGTCATAATTTCAGTTCACATATGCATATTTCATAATGAATAAATCATAATTTTGCTTAAAAATCTCAATATATACAAATCACTTCCCATTCAAATATGATTTCATAAATCACACATAAATCAAAAACTAATTATTTACTTTCAAAATAAATGATAAAATATCTCAAAAAAATAGTTCATTACTTATCTTTACAGAAATTATAAATGGACAAATTCAATTAATCCTGAGAGAGTCTTTTAGAACCCTCATAATGTTAGAAAATCGGATAGACAGTATGTGTAGATTTCAAAACTTTGAAAACAGATAGCAAAAAACAAAATGGGTTAAACCCATTAACCCCACATTCTAGAGATCAAATCTAAACCTACCCAAGCTCAAGAGAAAGCACATATCATCAATCTGGAATTTAGAAAAATTTATGAGATCAAATCTCATTACCTTGGTGCGGATAGATATTCACCGCTTTTGATGATCTCGAATTCGTAAAAGATTGAGCCGCACATGTGTCCGACCTCTATGGGTATCCATCGAGATCTATTTCAAACTTCTTTCTTCTCGTAGAAGATTCTTTTTCTTAAGAAGAACCTTGATCTTGAAGACTTTGATCAACTCCTTCAATCTTAACTGCGAGATCAACTCTTTGATCTGCAACCTTCTTCTTCTTCTCCTCGATTTACAATCTCCAAGTCACCAACACTGCTTTTGAGCGTGTGGAAGAGAGGCACCCAACTTTTGGATGTGGAAAGGAAGAGAGGGGGGAGAGGAGTCATGGAGAAGGGAGAGAGGATTTTTCTTGATCAAAAATTCAACTACTTAAGAAATCCTAGAGTCCTCTCTTTAAATAGACACTGTCCTGACACATATGAGGAATCCAATCAACTTAAAAAGGTAGATTCTTATCTCATAAGAATTTTCTATCTTTTTAATCTGATTTATGACAAATAAAATCAAATATAAATGATAATTAATTAGCCTCTTAAAGCATGTATAAGGGGCATCATGGAAATTTGTCAGATAGTTGGGGCGCCAACTCTTGATGCCCCACAAAGGAATCTCTAGCCAAAAGAGATGGGGTGTGGACTCCACTCTTTCTCCTCCACGCCATGACACATAAGAGGGGGTGGGCCCCTCAAGGATTTGGTGCCCAAAAATTTTCAAAAAGAAAAGGATGCGCCACCCAATCTTTCATCTATTTCACATGCACACTTAGAGATAATCAGGAGATAAAGAAGAGATAATGTTAGAATAATTATGCCAACTAATTGACTTAATCAAATTTTTTTTTGGACTCACAATTAAGAGCCCAACTAAATCCAAATGGATTTAGATTAGGTTCAATGCCATGGACTTGATCAAATCAATGTCCTGAGAAGAATTAGGTTTAACCATGTGCTAGCATGGTTCTCATAAACCTAACAGGATTTCAATAAATCCTAATTCAATTGAAACTTCATAAGCCCAATTGGCAAACTCGAGATTAAATCCCTTAATGTGTGACCCCATAGATTTCATTCTATCTGGTAATGAGATATATTGTGATCTCTATCACAATATTATCGAAACTCTTTTTGATGGATTGGAATATTTTCAATTTTACTCTTCGAGGACCATCGATCATCAAGATGACACCCGATGAGTCTCACAATCCACCAGTGACACCTAGCAGTATGTAGTGGCAACCTAGTAGAATAAAAGTATGAACCCCTAGGTGCAGTTATCGTATGATTCAGTCCTTCTATCATGAGTTTCGACTTGATGGAGGTCATAGAGAACTCGTCAAATCCTATCGTCAGTCATATGCTAGACTAGCTCGACTTGAGTTCATTTGTGAATCCTGTGAAAATTCATTTTCAGTATTCACACTTGCTTTGGCTAAAGACTTTCTGAACTCAGTCTCACAAATTGCATAGGACTTCTCTTTTTCTACCAAAGTCGATAGATCCTATCTAGATGCATCTTACTTCAAACAGCAAATTTGAACCTACTGAAGCCAACATACACAGCAAGGACCCAAATGACTAGGGACCAAGGGAACGTGTAGTTAAACCCAGTAGTCTCATTGTGAATAGCCAATGACATTGCAGATCAAAGGACCACTCACACCACTGCAGCATCGAGAAGAGCACTGACGAGTGAGTAGACATCCATGTGGTTCTCGTATTGGCCACGCTCAATGTAAGTTGTTCTCTAACAACCACCTGTACCTTCACCCCAGTGTCTCTACACTATAGATCCAAGACTCATCTGCCCACAAAAAAAATAAACCGTGCACCGATCTCAAATGGATTGATCACTTTCCTCCGTGACGATCCATTGATCGGGAGTATTTAAAAATTAATCACTAATTAATATATGCCTCGAATTCTTAACTCTTTAAAAATATACAAAAATTATCTTTGTTAATTTTTAGGACAAATCATAGACACATATACATGATTGGAATGAAAAAGCTCTTTATTGATAACAAAAAAATTATAAGTACAAGTTTAGGCCCTGTAAATACATAATGTGTCAGCCAACAATTGGCTTCTAAGGCACAAATCTAACAAACTCCCACTTGACCTAAAGCCAATTAGCCATATACCTAAGATCCATCTTCTCAAGGCGAGCTTCAGTCTTCTGCTGGCTGAGAGACTTGGTCAATGGGTCCGCCACATTTAGTGCAGAGTCAACTCTCTGCACCTCGACGAACTTCTTCTCAAGATATTCGCATATGATGTGAAATTGTCACTCTATGTTCTTGAACTTTTGGTGAAACATGAGCTCCTTAGCGAGAGCTATGGCACTGTTGTTATCGCAGTGCAGTGCAATGGCATCTGATGTCATCACACCCAGCTCTGCAACGAACTTTTTGAACCAAAAGGCTTCCTTAGCAGCTTCAGAGGCGGCAATGTACTCAGCTTCCATGGTCGAATTTGCAATGATTGGCTACTTGAACTCTTCCAGCTAACCACACCATCATTACATAAGAAGATACATCCTGATGTAGATTTTCTATCATCAACATCAGCCATAAAGTCTGAATTGGTGTATCCCTCAACTTTCAGCTTCGATCCTCCACCAAAGACCAACATCAAATCCTTAGTCTTTCTCAAGTACTTAAGGATATTTTTAATAGCAATTCAATATTCTTCACCTAGATTCGCCTGATATCTACTCATGACACTCACGGCAAGTACTATATCAGAGTGTGTACATAACATGACATACATGAGACTTCCTATTGTCGAAGCATAAGGGATTTTGCTCATGCGCTGAATCTCCTCAGGTGTGTCAGGGCACATCTTTTTGGAGAGATGAATGCCATGTCTAAGGGGCAAAAAATTTCTCTTAGAATTTTTCTTGCTGAACCTCTTCAGTACCTCCTCTATGTATATATGCTGTGAGAGTCCTATCATTCTCTTGAATCTATCTCTATAGACCTTTATACCAAGAATATAGAAAGCTTCTTTTAGGTCTTTCATGGCAAACTCTTTCAACAACCATACTTTGACTGATGTCAGCATAAAAATATCATTCCCAATCAAGAGAATGTCATTATGAGGAAGGTGACAGTGCTCCCACTAACCTTTTTGTACACACATGGCTCCTCTTCATTTTTTATGAAATCAAACATTTTGATCACATCATTAAAGTGAGTGCTCCAACTCCGAGATACTTGCTTGAGTCCATATGTGAACCTTTGCAGCTTGCAGACCTTGTGATCACTATCACTGGACATGAAACCTAAAGGCTGCTCCATATAGATATCTTCCTCCAGATATCTATTTAAAAAAGTAGTTTTCACATACATCTGCCAAATTTCATAATCATAAAATATTACTATGGCAAGCAGAGTATAGATAGATTTCAGCATGGCTATGAGCAAAAAGGTTTTATGATAGTCGATGCCTTCGTGTTGACTATAATCTTTCATGACTAACCTTGCCTTATATATCTCTACTTTACCATCCAACCCAATCTTTCTTTTGTAAATCTATTTACACCCAATAGGTACAATACCTTCAGGTGGATCTTCTAAGGACCAAACCTGGTTGGAATGCATAGAGTCAATTTCTGACTTCATCGCATCCATCCATTTCTCAGAATCTACATCTAACATTGCCTCATCGTAGGTTTTGAGATCATTCATAATGTCCCTATCTCCCATAAGGAATGCTTCCTCTAAATCTTCTGTAAGAATACCTAAGTACCTTTCAGTAGGATGGGAGATCCGACTTGATCTACAAGGTAGAGGTATCTATTGGAAATAGTGTCCCAATGCCAATCGTCAGCCTATTGACGGTTGTACTCATTTTTGTATATGTACATGAATTATGAATTAATAAAAATTATTTTGATATTTTTCATCATAAAATATTTCATCTTCTAATGAACTCCTATGTTGTGATGAAGTCCTTAGGACTATTTAGACTCGACAAAGGAGGATTTATCGTTTAGTCCTTAAATCTGTTCGTGATCAAATGATACGTTGTTACCAAGAACGATAACGTTTATCAAGCATAGGTCATTGTGTGCCATATAGGTTGGTTATCCTATTAACCAATGAGTGTAGAGACACTGGTATGGCATACAGGTGAGATGTAAGGGTACATCTGCACTGAACGTGACCGACTTCGAAGCTATTTCTGCTGTCAAGATTTGCTCTGATGGAATATGGGTATAAATGTCCCTCCGACCTGAGACCGCCACGGTGACTTGCAAGCAACTCACTGCACTTAGGTACTGGACTATCTGAATTTCTAATTCAGTAACGGAAGGCTGATGGATATAGTCAAGTACTTGACTTGTCGGTGCGTGCGTCAAGATGGGATTGACCACTCTAGTTTAGGAGTTGTGTACAGTCATGCTTCAATTTAGCAAAATCTTGACCAGGGTAGTCTTTGTGAGGAGTCACAGGACTGTTTGAATTGAGCATGATTCGGATTATATAATCAGGGTGGACAGTTTAACCCTGAGTCATCCTAAACACAGAGATCAAAAGGATGAATTATACAGTAACCATATTTATGTAGGTTCTGAGTGTTGCGATTGCGACTATTCGACTTATCCAGTCATTAGGTACCATTGCTAGATGGTCACTTTGATTAGTACAGGAATTGGTCCTGTGCTACCGGCTTAGGTTCGAACCTGCGGGGTCACACACATTAGAGGTTCCTATCTGATCTGATAGCTGATGAAGAGTCCTAATGCTCGTGGACTATGAGTCCTACATGTCTGGGACTCTATGATCGAGAATCAGGATTCTCTGATCATGAGTCCCACATATTTTGGGTACCGGGGTCAAGAGTCCCACTGGTTTGGGACTCTTTGATTAGGGTTACATATCAATAAATTTTGATGCCCGATTACCCATCGAATTTGGACTCAATATTTATGAGAGATTTAATTAGTGATTTGATCACTAATTAACTCAATTTGATTGAGTAATTATTTTTGGATCAAGTCCAATTGAATTGGATTCAATTGGGTTTGACCCGATTAGGTTAAGAGTTGACCTAATCATCGAGATGGTTTGGTCCCCGATTTGATCAGGGGTTGGGCTTAATCAATTTCTGATTTGATTAAGATTTTATTAAGTCTAATTAAGCCTAATTAAGTTGGATTTAAATTAGTCTAATTGGGCCTAACTTATTTGGTTCAATTAGGGTGGTTTAAATAATGAAACCACCTTGACCCATTCTCCTTGCGCCACCTCACTTCCACTGCACCCATTTGAATTTACGAGAAGGAAGTTCTAATGAATTTTTTCTCACACAAAGCCCTCCTCACTCCCTACTTTAATGCCCCAAATGAGTGGATAAGGATGGTTGGTTGGCCATTCAAATTCAAAACAAAGTTTGAATTTGAATGAGCAATCAATCTTAGCGCCTTGACCTTATCCTCTTTTAGCACCCCATTTATTACACAAGAAAATGTTTCTCATGAAATCACTCATGCACAAATTAAGCCACACCCTCCTCTTCTCATGCCCTTAGTGGATAGGGATAAATTGATTTTCATTTGAATTTAAAATTTGATTTGAATTCAAATGTGCAATTACTCATCTTTATCCTCTCACGTGGATAAGATGTTTGACATTGTTTTAAAAGGAGGAGAAGAGTGGGTCGTGTGCAAGAAAATTTTTGGAGAGAAAATCTGGATGTGAGGAATCCTTGTGTGCAAGGTGAAGGTCTATATCCTTCCGAGAGAAAAAGAAAGAAAAGAAAGAAAAAGTGTGCGCAGGGTTTCAGTGAGTTCTTCAGGGTTTCAGCTTGGAGTTTGGGAAGTGAGAAGATGAGCTACGAGTGTCGTGAGCCCACCAAATTTTAGGAAGATCTTCAACATTCTCTCAAGCATGTCTGCTGACAATCCAGAGTATCTAAAGAATCGACAGACATCGATCGAAGGAGTTCGATCAGCATCGACCGTCGAAAGGACTCTACAACGAGCTAGCACTCATGAGGAGTCGATCAGATCGGGAGCTTCGTGTGGATGATCTATAAATATCAGACATACTGTGTGGCTATATCACGATGATCAGACTCTTTTGACGGTGATCAAATTTCGACGATCTACTACCCGCACAAAGGTATTGTGTTTTGAACACATTACAGTAAAGTGTTTACTATTCAAATTCGAATTTCAAATTTAAATATATACATGCTATATATCATATTTAGATCCTAGTGTAGGATAAATTTTTATTAATTAATTAGATTAATTAATAATTTTTACTATAAAATAGTAATTTTGAAAAAATTTTAAAATTATCATTTTACCCCTGCACTGATTTTCTCCATAAATGGTATCAGAGCGAGTTCTAAGATATGAAATATATATTTGCATGCATAGATTAAGTTGTAATCTAAAAGTTAAAATTTAAAATTTAAAATTTAAAATTTGAATTTTGAAAGTTGTTCAAAATTCAAAATTCAAAAATTTAAAATTTAAAATTTGAATTTTGAAATTTGAAATTTGAAATTCAAAATTCAAAAATTTAAAATTTAAAAATTAAAATTTAAAATTTGATAGAAATTTCAAATTTAAAATTCAAAATTTAAAATTCAAAATTTAAAATTCAAATTTTGAAATTTGAATTTTAAAATTTAAAATTTGAAATTTAAAATTTGAAATTTAAATTTTGAAATTGATATATTTAGATATACTTGATCCAAGTAGCAAGTAATCGAATTGGGTTGGTTGCCATGGCCGTCCGGTCATAGGAGAAAAGTAGGGTTTAAAGGCCCTCTCCCATTCGATGGGATCTCCTATGGCGGTAGGGGTGCCGCTGCAATTATATCCCATGCAGATGAAGCAGCGAAAGAAATTAATTGTACAGGTTCAATTATGAAATTTATCATGAATGTATTAGATTAGATCTAAAGAAATATTCATGATTTATTTTGATTGAGTTATTTTCTGTTATGTAATTAGCAATAGGATTGCTATTTATGAAATGTGCTGATCTATTAGTGAAATGAGTCAACATATTTGGTGAACAAAAAATAAAATCTTTCAAATTTAAAAATTATTTTCGAAATGCCAAATCCTGATCTATCAGTCCAAATACTTAATTAAAAGAATTAAGTGTTGTCTAGTAGGTCTAGAATTGTGAATTAAGACCTAAGACAATTGCATAAACTTATGGGTTAATGGGTTAGATGGATTAGGTCCATAATTGGGTTAGACCTAAGGTTAGCTTAAAGAAATAGACTAAATTAGAGTAATTGATCAAATCTAATCAAAAATTGAATTAGATTAGGTCAAGGATACTCTAGATTCAACTCCAATAGTTGTAGTTGAATGGGTCTATGTCTTTAACTAGACCAAGATGGACTTAATTCATGGCTACGCGGTGGAACCTTATTTACTAAGTTGATCAAATTAAAACTAATGAACCGGTTGGTGTTTAAGGTAAGTTTGGCAGTTTGACCAGTGGTTTTTAAGTGGGAGCTACTCGCAGTGATTCGATCTCTGACGAGTTAATGGCTTATCCCCACCACTGATCTCACTTACCTGGCCCACCTGGTGAATTAGATTTTGATTAGATCACTTGGTGATTAGGGCTCACCCATGTCATTAGGTAAATCAGTTTGACGGATCTAGGTGCTCCTAATGCTGGCTTAATTAAATCTTTTTTTTATCTAACTTGGTGAAGTCAGTGGGAGGATTGAAATTGGCTGGTAATTTTTTTTCTCTTCGATTCTTTAATAAAATCTTCAAAAATTATTAGGTCCCTAAAAATAATTAAGTTATATTGATAACTAAATCATAGCCTCCCATTAAGTGAGTGATAATAAGTCCATTAGTTTAATAATCATTGGAGGCCCAAAGGCCTGGTGCTTATTGACTAATGAAATTATTATTCATAATATAATAATTTGGTTTGAGTCTTTCTGATGGTGGTCAGGTTGGCCGGCCAAAGTCGGGCCTGATCATTTATTGGTCTGATTCACCAAATCAAATCATGTTAATGGTTGGACCTAACCAGATCTTTTCAGTGGAGGTCAAAGCTTACTGATTAGGTTCTAGGGCAAAATCAATTATTAGAAGTTGTTTAGAGAAACAACTGGTTATGAACCTATCCATAGATACACATGGATTGATCAACCAAAGTTGGGCTCGTGTGTAGTCTGTGTGGATTCTATTACCCACTAAGGAATTAAAGTAATTCCTCGAATTAGAGGTTGAGGCTACCAATTCGTAAAAATACTGGGAGAAACTTTAGACTAAAGTCCAAGTCTTTAGTATTAATAATTTATGTACTAATATAGGTCTGGTTTTCTTTTATGCAGCTATGGCCACTACCCTTTCGCTCCAGTCATTATTAGATAATGACAAGCTCATGGGACCTAATTTCGATAGCTGGTATCAAAAATTAAAAATCATCCTTGAGCATGAGCGGATCATTTATGTAGTAACGGATCTGGCACCTGAGGAGCCAGCCCCGAATGCTAGAGGGGTGGTCCGAGACACTTACCAGAAGTGGCTCAACGATCGCACCACCGTTCGGTGCATTATGCTGGCGGCAATGAATGATGAGTTCAACCGTAGGTTCGAGAACATCCAACCACAGGAGATACTTCAAATGTTGAACGACTCCTTTGGCACGCCTGACGATGTTGAAAGGCACAAAACTAGTTGTGCCATTTTCAATGCTCGAATGAGGGATGGAGCCTCAGTCACTGATCATGTACTGTACATGATCAAAATGATTGAGCACCTAAGTAAATTGGGCTTTCCCCTGCATGAGCAGCTCGATAAGGATGCGATCCTTAATTCTCTGCCCAAATCCTACTTTCCCTTCCTTACTCATTTTTGAATGACAAAGCCTGCAGTGAACTACCACGGCTTGTTGGAGTTGCTGCAGAACCTTGAGAAGAACCACCTACTCTATAAGGAGTCGATAAATATTGTGGGAGGGTCTTCTTCTGATCGTCGACCCTTTAAGAAAGGGAAGAAGAACAAGAAGAAAAAGAATAAGAAGGTGCAGCCGCATGCTGGGATGTCTGCACAGGGTCAGACCAAGAAGTGCAAGCCCGACCAGAGCCAGGCGAGTACTTCTTTTACAAGAAGTAGGGGCACTGGAAGAGGAACTGTTCTCTATACATTGCCTCACTGGACCCGAACAGGCTGAAGAAGAAGCAAGGTACTTATATGATAACACCTTGCAACTTTTTCATTTGTGATACTACAGCCTGGGTATTGGATATCGGAAGCCCTTATCATATTTGCAATTCGATGCAGGGTCTGCAGGTTAGTAGGAGATTTGATGAAGGCGAGAGATTCTAGAACGTTGGAGATGGAAGTAAAGTTCCAGTTCTAGCATTAGAAATCATGAACCTTGTAATCAATTCTCGAAATATAATTCTAAGTGAATGTCACTATTGTCCAAACTTTTTATTAAATATTATTTCTGTAGGCCTTTTGGCCATGAACGGTTATCAATTTTTAATAAAAAAAAATATTTACAATATCATTTTAAATGATGTTACAATGTTTGTTGGACAACTTAATAGTGGAATTTACTTTCTATCACAACCTGTTAATGTGGTTCAAACCTCCGGTAAACGTCCTAGAATAAATAATGTGTCAGAAGTCTACCCTTGGCACTATAAGCTAGATCATATCAATAAGAACAGGATAAACAGGTTGGCTCAATAAGAAATTCTTGAAGTAGGTGATTATGAATCACTTCCAACCTGTGAGTCCTATCTTCTTGGTAAAATGACCAAGTCACCTTTTACTGAAAAAGGTGAGCGAGCCAGTGAACTCTTGGGTCTGGTACATCTGATGTATGTGGACCCATGAGCTCAAGTGCAAGAGGTGGATATTTCTACTTCATAACCTTCACAGACGACTTATCAAGGTATGGGTATGTCTATTTAATGAAGCATAAGTCGGAGTCGTTTGAAATGTTCAAACTATTTCGAAATGAGGTAGAAAAATAAACTGGGAAGTGTATTAAAACTCTTCGATCTGATGAGGAGGTGAATACCTTTTCAATGAGTTTCTGACATATCTTGGGGAGAATGGGATTCTCTCTCAATGGACTCCTCCTGGAACACCACAGCATAATGGTGTATCTGAAAGGAAGAATCGGACCTTGTTGGACATGGTTCGATCCATGATGGGGTTTGCTGGTTTGTCGATCTCCCTTTGGGGATATGCGCTCGAATCGGCTTGTTACCTTCTAAATAGAGTTTCGAGTAAGTCTGTAACCAAAACGCCATATGAGATATGGATAGGATGTAAGCCAGTACTCTCGCACCTTAGGGTTTGGGGGTGTCCGACTTATGTTAAACGTTTAATTACGGACAAGCTAGGACCTAGGTCAGATAAGTGTAATTTTATAGGATACCCAAAAGAGACCAAAGGGTATTATTTCTACCTGGCTGATGAGCAAAAGGTGTTTGTCAGCCTTAAGACAATCTTTTTGGAAAAAGAGTTCCTTGGTGAAGGGACTGTTGCCTCTAAGATTGAACTTGATGAAGTTCGACAGGTGAAAAAACTGACACAAGTTGCTGAACCTGAATTAGATTTGATTAGATCAGATCCGGAGCCCATTGTTCAAGCACCCATAAGGCGATCTGGTAGAGTACCACATCAACCGAACAGATACTATAGTTTCTTGATCCGGGACGATGATCCTATCGAACTTGATGAAAATGATGAGGATCCGATCACCTACATGGATGCAATGCAGAGACCCGACTCTGAGAAATGACTAGAGGCCATGAAATCTAAAATGGAGTCCATGAAGGTCAATGATGTGTGGACATTGGTTGACCCACCCGAAGGAGTAAAACCCATAGGGTGTAAGTGGGTCTTCAAGAGGAAGAGGGCCGCAGACAGAAAGGTGGAAACCTATAAAGCCCATCTGGTTGCCAAGAGATATCATCAACGTTATGGTATAGACTATGACGAGACATTTTCTCCTGTGGCAATGCTCAAATCCATTCGGATTATGCTTGCGATAGCTGCCCATCTGGACTATGAAATCTGGCAGATGGATGTGAAGACAGCTTTCCTAAACAGAGAGCTGGATGAAGAGGTGTATATGATACAACCTGAAGGATTCACATCCACTGATGAGTCTAAGGTGTGTAGACTACAAAGGTCCATTTATGGACTTAAGCAGGCTTCCCGGAGTTGGAATATATATTTTGATAGGACGATCAAGACGTATGGCTTCGTTAAGAATGGAGAAGAGCCCTGCATTTATAAGTAGGCTAATGGACTAGTAGTAGTATTTTTTGTATTGTATGTGGATAACATTCTCTTAATGAGGAATGATATCCCTGCATTACAGGGAATAAAGATTTGACTGTCGTCACAGTTCTCCATGAAGGATCTGGGAGAAGCTTCCTACATCCTAGGGATGAGGATCTATAGGGATAGATCTAAAAGATTGCTTGGTTTATCCCAGTCTACGTACATAGATACTATGCTGAAGAGGTTCAGCATGGAGAATTTCAAGAAAGGCTATCTACCGATAGGCCATGAAATTTCTCTCTCGAAGAGGGATTGTTCGACAACACCTCAAGAGAGAGAGCGTATGGATAGAATTCCATATGCTTCAATAGTGGGATCTATCATGTACGTCATGACATGTACACGACCAGATGTGGTATACTCACTAGGGGTAGTGAGTAGATACCAATCTGATCCAGGGGAGAATCACTGGAAGGTTGTTAAAACCATCCTGAAGTATTTAAGAAATACTAAGGATCAGTGACTTGTTTATGGTGAATCGGACTTGAGACTTATAGGGTTTACAGACTCTAGTTTCCAGTCTGATCACGATGACAGTAAAAGTGTGTCGGGATTTATTTTTACCCTTAATGGTGGGGCTATCTGTTGGAAGAGTTCCAAGCAATACACAGTGGCTGATTCAGTTTGCGAGGCAGAGTATGTCGCTGCATCAGATGCTGCCGAAGAAGTGGTGTGGCTGAAAAAATTCATCACCGAGCTCGGAATAGCACCCTCCCTTGTTGCTCCAGTTCTGCTCTACTGTGATAGCTTTGGAGCCATTGCTCAGGTGAAGGAACCCAAGGCACACCAGCGGACGAAGCATATTCTGCGCCGCTACCATCTCATCCGAAAAATTGTAGATCGAGGTGACGTCGACCTTCTGAAGATCGACAGAAAGGAGAACCTGGCCGACCCATTGACTAAAGCCATTACGGTGAAGGAGTTCGACGACTACAAGTCAAAGATGGGTATTAGATACTGCATCGATTGGCTTTAGACCAAGTGGAAGATTGTTGGGAATAGTGTCCCAAAGCCAATCGTCAGTCTATTGACAGTTGTGCTCATTTTTGTATATGTACATGAATTATGAATTAATAAAAATTATTTTAATATTTTTCATCATAAAATATTTTATCTTCTAATGAACTCCTATGTTGTGGTGAAGTCCTTAGGACTATTTAGACTCGACAAAGGAGGATTTATCGTTTAATCCTTAAATCTGTTCGCGATCAAATGATACGTTATTATCAAGGACGATAACGTTTATCAAGCATAGGTCGTTGTGTGCCATATATGTTGGTTGTCCTCTTAACCAATGAGTGTGGAGACACTGGTATGGCATACAGGTGAGATGTAAGGGTACATCTGCACTGAACGTGACCGACTCCAGAGCTATTTCTGCTGTCAAGATTTGCTCTGATGGAATATGGGTATAAATATCCCTCCGACCTGAGACCGCCACGGTGACTTGCAAGTAACTCACTGCACTTAGGCCTGGACTACCTGAATTTCTAATTCAGTGACGGAAGGCTGCTGGGTGTAGTCAAGTACTTGACTTGTCGGTGCGTGTGTCAAGATGGGATTGACCACTTCAGTTTAGGAGCTGTGTATAGTTGTGTTTCAATTTAGTAAAACTTTGGCCAGGGTAGTCTTTGTGAGGAGTCACAGGACTGTTTGAGTTGAGCACGATTCGGATGATCTAATCAGGGTGGACAGTTTAACCCTAAGTCATCCTAAACACAGAGGTCAAAAGGATGAATTATACAATAACCATATTCACGTAGGTTCTGAGTGTTGCGATTTTGACTATTCGACCTATCCGATCGTCGGGTACTGTTTATGCAAAAATTCACCTGCGTCGGAGTAGCTGGAGTCGAGGGAATCGCGGTCGCCGCTGGGACCTGCAAAAGAAGTCTAAATCGGAGGTGGGGTTGCTCCGACAAGATCCTCCAATGCTCAAGTCAGTTCTCTGCCTCAACAAGAATGGAGTGCTCGAACATAAATTTTAGCAGAGTTTCTAGATAAAAAATGAGAGCTTAGAGAATAACGTATCTGGGGTCCCCCTTTTATAGGTCGGGGAAGCAACAGGTTGATAGCGATTGTTTGTAACCGTCTCGTCGTGGGCTGCACGGGACCAGGGGGAATTTATCATGAGGAGTAATGGGTGGAGTTGTGGCTGTCATCATGGCTCGCCATGTGGAATCAGTTGCGGAGAGTGGAGCGGCGTTCGTTGTCGTGACTTGCCAGGGAGTAGTAGAGCCACGCAGCATCCGCCGTAGGGAGTGGAGCAGATTCGTGGCCATTACTGCAGCCTGCCAGGGAGTGATGGGGCCACGTAGCATCCACCGTCAGGAGTGGAGCAGATTCGTGGCTGTTACTGTGGCCTGCCAGAGGGTCCAGACTTGTCGGCCGAAGTTTGGTTGGAATTTGATTTTCGTAGAAGCCCGGATAGGGATCATTTGTCAAGGAATCTCGGTCGAAACCTTCAGCAGGAGTTCAGGGCAAAAGTCTGGCTCCTGTGGGAACCCGGACAAAGCCTACCTGTAGCTGGAGTCGAAGGCGAAGTCCAGCTCCCGTAGGAGTCCGGACGAAGCCTCCCTGTAGTCGAAGTTGGAGATGAAGTCCGGCTCCCGTAGGGGTCCGGACAAAGTCTTCCTGCTGCTGAATTTGGAGATGGAGTCCGGCTCTCGTAGGAGTCCGAGCGAAGCCTCCCTGTAGTTGAAGTAGGAGATGAAGTCCAGCTCCCGTAGGAGTTCGGACGAAGTCTTTCTGCTGCTGAATTTGGAGATGGAGTCTGGCTCCCGTAGAGGTCCGGATGAAGCCTCCCTGTAGTCGAAGTAGGAGATGAAGTCTGGCTCCCGTAGGAGTCCGGACGAAGTCTTTCTGCTGCTGAATTTGAAGATGGAGTCCGGACAAAGCCTTCCTGCTACCGAGTTTGGAGACGGAGTCCGGCTCCCATAGGAGTCCGGGCGAAGCCTCCCTGTGGTCGAAGTAGGAGATAAAGTCCGGCTCCCGTAGGAGTCCGGACAAAGTCTTTCTGCTGCTGAATTTGGAGATGGAGTCCGGCTCCCGTTGGAGTCCGGACGAAGCCTTCCTGCTGTCGAGTTTGGAGACGGAGTCCGGCTCCCGTAGGAGTCTGGGCGAAGCCTCCCTGTGGTCGAAGTAGGAGATGAAGTCCGGGTCCCGTAGGAGTCCGGACGAAGTCTTTCTGCTGCTGAATTTGGAGACAGAGTCCAGCTCCCGTAGGAGTCCGGACGAAGCCTTCCTGTAGTCGAAGTTGGAGATGAAGTCTGGCTCCCGTAGGAGTCCGGGCGAAGCCTCCCTGTGGTCGAAGTAGGAGATGAAGTCCGGCTCCCGTAGGAGTCCGGACGAAGTCTTTCTGCTGCTGAATTTGGAGATGGAGTCTGGCTCCTGTAGGAGTCCGGACGAAGCCTTCCTGTAGTCAAAGTTGGAGATGAAGTCCGGCTCCCATAGGAGTCCGGACGAAGTCTTTCTGTTGCTGAATTTGGAGATGGAGTCCGGCTCCCGTAGGAGTCCGGGCGAAGCCTCCCTGTTGCTGTAGGTCGGACGCCGGCAGAGTCCCCGAGGGGTCACTCCTGACACAAACTTTGGCTGGGGGGATTTTACACCCAACACCAGTCCCCCTACTTTCGAGTTTGAGTTTCGATCGAAGGAAGTACAAAAAATTTTCACAGCCGATGTTGCTTCCTTGAATTCTGCACACGACCGCCCTCGAAAATCTTAGAATTTAATACGCACGTGCTGGAGCCTTTTTCTGATTAGGGCGATCCAAAGAGTCCTTTCGAAACTCCCACCAGGGCGTAATTCTAAGCGTCACGCCATTATGGTCCGCGAACGGTCAGCCTTATGCCGCGGTGAGTGGGACATGTGGCGTGCACTGGTTGACCTGGGGATACCTACCACCATAACTGCGCCAGGCCCCGTTGCTTATTTAAGCCCCCGCCTTTCCTCTAGGGGCTTCACTTTGCCTGAGGGTTGACCCCTTTCTCCCGCCTGAGAGTTTAGCCATCGGTGCCCTTTTCAACTCAGAGCGTCCTTCGCACAAGCCTTTGCCATCTCTGCCGGCTCTCTGCCATCTTCAGTCCCTCGAGTCTCTCTGAGGGGTTCTCCCACTGGGGCCCCCACCCCGGAGGCCAACCTCAAGAGGATGCCACAGACCAGGAAGAGTGTGAGGAGGAGAACAGCGGCCTACGAGTTCTCCGGCTGTCAAACTGTCGCTGAGAGTTCCCGTCGCCTTAAAGGGGGCTCGAGGGAGAATTCCTTCAACAACAGGGGTTTAATAACGGGGACAACCGATGAGGGCATTCCGCCTGAGAATTTCAGAGTAGTTGAACGGGGCGACACCGGTCAAGAGGGCAGAGTTGTCGTCACAAGCTGTGGCGAGATTCTTGACATCGTCGAGGCCGAGGGACCAGAAATGGTCGGCGTCGATGGTGGGGCAGTAGAACTTGTTGCGGGGATGGTGGAAGTAGCGCATGCTGACCTTGCCGGAGTACCTAGGACGGTTGTTGTCGTGGAGCACACGGTGGTGGCGCATGCCTCCTGTGCCATCGCATCCTCCGAGGTACCTCCGGTTCTTCTTGAAGCAGGTCATCGTCGCCGCTATCATTGCCTTCGCTACCCCCTGAATTCTATTCCATCCTTTTCCCCCTAGGGTTAGGGTTTCGATGATGGAGTGGAACGAAGCGGGGGGAGAGAGGTTTATCACACGCACTGGAAAATATTGCTGAGAAGGATGGAACCGGGAAGAGAAGTCGACAGCTTGAAGTGGTCTCCGATGTATCCCTTTCGAGTCTTGTAGCGATGTTTTCTTTTTCTGACCCTCTGGGTCTTGTAACGTTCATCTTGTTAATCGAAAAATGAGAAGGAGATTTTGTTACTTCATCCGCACCTTGCATCAAATTGCTGTCTGCCAAATTTCTTTCCTTTACCATTGTTATTGTTGTGTTCCCTTCTCTCTCTCTCTCTCTCTTTTTTTTTTTTTTTTTTGGTGTAGTCCGGAGGTTACTGGTTGTTGCCACATCGGCTTGCCTTTCCAGTTATCCTTCTTCTTCAGCCTTGATGGCTTTATAATGTATATTTAATGAATAATATGAGAAGGGAATTTTCTGCTACATCTTTTACTCATGTGTTGAGTTGTCGCTTGTCGAGCTTCTTTTGGTCTTCACGTCGTTCGGAGATATTCGATTGACATTGCATCGACCCATCCTTTCATCCATGGCCACAGATTTGCCTGGGGCCGCTCAGGTTTGGCGCCCCCCGTCAGGGCTCGAGCTCGGAGGTCTGAGCTCCTCGTCATCCTGAGGAAGTCATCTTATCTCAGACTTGCATTGAGAGAAAGCTGGGGTTCTTGATAAGAACCCCAATCCCTGCTGAGATGAGGTTTTCTATTTTTTTGATGCTGTTTGTTTTCCATTCGTCGCTGACGTAGTCCATCGCTTTCCTTTTTAACTCGTCTCCCCTTTTCTCTTTTTCTTTTTCGAGTGGGATTTTTTCCTCCGCTCTTGGTGGGGTTGCGGGAGCCCGACTCCCGTAGGAGTCCGGGCGGAGCCTTCCTGTAACCAAAGTTGGGGATGAAGTCCGACCCCCATACGGGTCTGGGTGAAGTCCACCTGCAATTAAAGTCAGGGGCGAAGTCCAGCTCCCGTAGGAGTCTGGATGAAGTCTTCTTGCGAAGGGGCCGCTGGGAAGGTCCCCTTTTTTCCATCTGGTCTTGAATGACCAGGCCTTAATTGGTGTCGGGGGGGGGGGTTCTTCCCCTATTTATGTCATAACAGGTTTCAGCTCTGGTTAGGATGAGGTTCTTCTCCTGTCCCTAACGTGGCTGTAGGGGCACATATGGGCGCTGCCGGGCCTTTCCCCCCATCCGGTCTAGGTGTAGCCGGGCCTTCGACTTTGCTCATGTTAGGATGAGGTTCTCCTCCTGTTCCTAACATGGCTGTGGGGGCACAAATGGGTGTTGCAGGGCCTCTCCCCCCATCCGGTCTAAAGAGAACCGGACCTTCAACTTTGCTCAAGTTAGGGCGAGGTTCTCCTCCTGTCCCTAACAGGGCTGTGGGAGCACATATGGGTGTTGCTTGGCCTCTCCCCCCATCCGGTCTAAAGAGAATCGGGCCTTTGACTTTGCTCAAGTTAGGGCGAGGTTCTCCTCCTGTCCCTAACAGGGCTGTGGGGGCACATATGGACGTTGCTTGGCCTCTCCCCCCATCCGGTCTAAAGGGAACCGGGCCTTCGACTTTGCTCAAGTTAGGGCGAGGTTCTCCTCCTGTCCCTAACAGGGCTGTGGGGGCACATATGGGCGTTGCTTGGCCTCTCCCTCCGTCCAGTCTAAAGAGAACCGGGCCTTCAACTTTGCTCATGTTAGGGCGAGGTTCTCCTCCTGTCCCTAACAGGATTGTGGGGGCACATATGGGCGTTGCTTGGCCTCTCCCCCTGTCCGGTCTAAAGAGAACCGGGCCTTCGACTTTGTTGAGATGAAGTTCTCCTCCCGCTTCCGACACGGTTTGTTTTGATTGTCCTGTCGATATAGGCTTGTGCCAAGGGAGGAGACATATAGATATGCAACTTTTATTTAAAATAAAGTTATCGGTAATACATTCGTAGGTTTTTCGAGCTCCATGGTCGTGGGAGGTCTGCTCCTCCGAGCTCCTTGAGGTAATAAGTTTCGGGCTGGACCACCTCTTTGACCTCATACGGGCCTTCCCAGTTTGGGGCGAGCTTCCCTCGATCCTGAGGTTGCGAGACAGCGGCTCGTCGAAGTACTAGATCTCCTGCTCTAAAGACTTATTCTTGACTTGGGAATTATAATAGCGGGCGACTTTCTGTCTGTAGGCTGCCATCCGAACTTGAGCTACCTCCCACTTTTCTTCCAGTAAGTCGAGGTTGGCTTTAAGACCTTGCGAATTGTGATGTTCGTTGAATGCCACGACTCGCACCGACGGGAGTTTAAGCTTAATTGGGATAACGGCCTCCATTTCGAAGGCTAAAGCAAAGGGGGTCTCCCCCGTGGGTAGTCTTTGGGTAGTTCGATACGCCCACAGCACATGATAAAGTTCGTCTGCCCAAATTCCCTTCACCTTTTCAAGCCTTGTCTTGATCCCTTGCAGTAGGGTTCTGTTGGTCACTTCAGCTTCGCCGTTCGCCTGAGGATGGGCTACTGATGTGAAGCTGTGGGAGATATTTAGATCTTCACAGAATTCGATGAATCTTGCTCCCGCGAACTGCCGCCCGTTATCAGTGATTAGGGTTCTTGGTAGACCGAACCTGCAAACGATTGACTTCCAAATGAAATCTTGCACTTTAGCTTCCGTGATTTTTGCCAGTGGTTCGGCTTCGACCCACTTGGTGAAGTAGTCAATTGCTACCAGGAGGAACTTCCTCTGCCCCGACGCCATGGGAAAGGGTCCAAGGATGTCCATCCCCTATTGCGCAAAAGGCCATGGGGCACTCAAGGGTGTAAGCTCGGTGGCGGGCTGTCTCTGGATGTTGGCATATCTCTGGCATCGGTCGCACTTTCTGACGTATTCAATCGAGTCATGATGCATCGTCGGCCAGTAATATCCTTGGCGGAGCAACTTTTGGGATAAAGATCTAGCCCCCAGATGGCTTCCGCAGATTCCTTCATGCACTTCCCACAAGGCGTAGTCAGCTTTCGAAGGCCAGAGACATTTTAAAAGGGGCAAAGAGTATGATCTCTTGTACAACTTGCCCTCATAAAGGATGTATCAGGAGGCTTGATTTTGGAGCTTCCGAGCTTCTTTCGCATCCTAGGGGAGGACCCCGTCTCTGAGATATGTTATCAGGGGGTCGACCCAGCTTGGCTCGTGGTCAATTTCCAACATGGGCCGTGATTCTTTCATACTTGGGCACTTAAGCACTTCAAAGAGAACACCCTTGGGTAATTCAGCCGGAGCCATCATTGCCAGCTTGGAGAGAAGGTCCGCCCTGGTATTTTCCATCCTCGGGATCTGCCTAATGTTGAAGCTGCTGAAGGCGGGGACGAGCTCCTTTACCTTTTCAAGATATTTAGCCATGCTGTCCTCCCGCGCTTCATAGTTTTCGTTGACTTGTCCCACTACTAGTTGGGAGTCGCTGTGGACCTGGAGCCGATCTATTCTCAACTCTTTGGCGATCGTCAGTCCCGCGATCAGATCTTCATATTCTGCTCCATTGTTTGTTACGGGAAACTCGAAGCGCAGAGCGTACTCTGCGACGACTTCCTTTGGACTGATCAAGATCAGGCCCGCGCCTACGCCTGACATGTTGGAAGACCCGTCCACGTAGAGGGCCCAAAAGCAACCAGAGGGATCTGCTTCTTCTTTGGGGGAGTTCGGTCGGGACTCCAGGCCGTCAATTCCACCTTATTCAGGTTCGGCCTCCTCTGGGATAGTACACTCCACTATGAAATCTGCCAATATCTGGGCCTTCACTGCTGGCCTGGGTCGATAGTTGATGTCGAATTCTATGAGCTCGATCATCCATTTTGCCATCCTCCTGGAGGCATCCGCCCGGTGTAGAATCGCCTTGATCGATTGGTTGGTGAGCAGCGTTACGGTGTGCCCTTGAAAGTAGGGTCGGAGCCTCCGAGCTGCAATCAACAGGGCGTAGGTCAGTTTTTCTAATTTGGTATACCTGGTCTCGGCGTCTCTCAAAGCACGACTGACGTAGTAGATCGGCCGTTGGACTTTTGCTTCTTCTTTGATAAGGACTACCGCGAGAGCTATGGGAGAGACCGCCAGGTATAAAAATAGTTCCTCTCCAGGCTCTGGCTTCGCCAACAGCGGAGGTGAGCCGAGGTTGCTCCTTAGTTCTTCGAACGCCTGTTGGCACTCAGGGGTCCAACAGAAGTTCTTCGATTGCTTGAGGGTTTGAAAGAAGGGTAAGCACCGTTCGGCCGACCTCGCGATGAAGTGGTTCAGGGCTGCTACCCTCCCTGTAAGGTGCTGAACTTTTTTTATCGACTTTGGGGCGGCCATCTTCTGGATGGCGCGAATTTTCTCCGGATTGGCTTCAATTTCACGCCCCGATACCATGAAGCCCAGGAACTTTCCTGAGGTCACTCCGAAAGCACATTTAGTCAGGTTCAGCTTCATTTTATATTTTCGAAGGGCGCCGAAGGTCTCCTCGAGGTCGGCGACGTGGTTCATGAAAGATTTGCTTTTTATGAGCATGTCGTCCACGTAGACCTCCATGTTGCGGCCGATCTGCTCCTTGAAGATTTTGTTCACCAATCGCTGGTAGGTTGCACCTGCATTTTTGAGGCCGAAAGGCATGACCCTGTAATAGTAAAGGCCACGGTTAGTAATGAAAGCAGTCTTTTCTTCATCTTTCGGTGCCATCCTGATTTGATTATAGCCAGAGAATGCATCCATAAAGGTGAGGAGCTCATGGTCCGAGGTCGCGTCCACTAGTTGATCAATTTTGGATAGAGGGTAGCTGTCCTTTGGACAGGCTTTGTTCACCTTTTTGAAGTCTATGAACATCCTCCATTTGTCGTTTGCCTTTTTGACTAGGACAACGTTGAAAATCCAATCGAGATAATTGACTTCTCTAATGAATCCGACTTTCAGGAGTTTGTCCACTTCCTCTGCCATCGCCTTCTGCCTCTCTGATGCATGACCTCAGATTTTTTCTTTCATCGGTCGATGCTTTGGATCGACGGCCAGACGGTGCTCCATGACTTCCGCATCAATCCCCGGCATGTCCGCTGGAACCCAAGCGAAAATGTCCGCATTCTTTCATAGAAAATCGATGAGATGCATCCACACCTCCTCCCCCAGGTTGGAGCCGATCATCACCACATGCTCCACATTCCCGTCATTCAAAGGGATCGGTACCAGATCTTCGATTGGGCCGCCCCTCTCTTCAGTGAGGTCGTCGCGAGCATCCAGCCCATCAACTGGACAGGGGTCGGATTGGTCGTTTCTTTGCAAGGCTATGTTGTAGCAATGTCTGGTCAGGGTTTGGTCTCCTCTGACCTCTCTGATCCCCTGGTTGGTAGGGAATTTCAACTTCAAATGGTAGGTTGACATGACGGCTCGGAGAGCATTAAGGCCAGGTCGGCCGAGGATTGTGTTGTAGGCTGACAGCGCCTTCACCATCAGAAAATTCACCAGAGCCCTGGATTGCCTTGGATATCGACCTGCAGCTATAATCAAAGTTATCACTCCCTCCATCGGGACAGCATCGTCGGTAAACCCTACTAGAGGGGAGCTAATCGGCCCCAAATGGCCGTCAAGGGTGGACATTCTTGAGAAGGCATCGTAGAACAAAATATCGGCCGAACTTCCATTGTCGACAAGAATGCGGCGGACGTCGTAATTTGCTATATTCAAAGAAACTACAACCGCGTTGTTATGTGGGAATTGAACTCCCTGAGCATCTTCTTCAGTAAAGGTTATGGGCTCTTCAATCTTTTGTCGCTTGGGGGGTACGGTCAATATGTTGGTTGCTTCCTGTCGGGATTCTCCTGAGATGGTGTTGGCGAAATCCGTCGGAGGTCGATTGTCTGACTGTTCCATGCCGGCAGCCGTTGCTGGAGGGTGTGGGGCCTGGAGAACTGGAGGCGAGGCCGGAGCCTAAGATCTGGCCGTGGAGGCCGTGGATCATCGCGTGGATGCCTTGCGGGGAGGCATCGGGCAAAGACCTAGTGGAGGAAGGAGGAGAGAACGTCGGAAAAGATGCTCGGGGGCGGTCCCGTTGAGCGCTCCTTTAAGAACAAGGGTACTGTGAAGACACAGGCCCTTCCTCTAGCACCAATCCTGTTGGTGCAAAAATCCATCTGCGTCGGAGAAGCTGGAGTCGAGGGAGTCGCGGTCGCTGCTGGGACCTGCAAAAGAAGTCTAAACCGGAGGTGGGGTTGCTCCGGCAAGACCCTCCAACGCTCAAGTCAATTCTCTGCCTCAACAAGAATGGAGTGCTTGAACGGAAATTTTAGCAGAGTTTCTAGGTAAAAAATGAGAGCTTAGAGAATAACGTATCTGGGGTACCCCTTTTATAGGCCGGAGAAGCAATGGGTTGATAGCGATTGTTTGTAACCGTCTCGTCGTGGGCTGCACGGGGCCAGGAGGAATTTATCATGAGGAGTAATGGGTAGAGTCGTGGCTGTCATCATGGCTCGCCATGTGGAATCAGTTGCGGGGAGTGGAGCGGTGTTTGTTGTCGTGACTTGCCAGCGAGTAGTGGAGCCACGCAGCATCCGCCGCAGAGAGTGGAGCAGATTCGTGGCCGTTACTGCGGCCTGTCAGGGAGTGATGGAGCCGCGTAGCATCCACCGTCAGGAGTGGAGTAGATTCATGGCCGTTACTGTGGCCTGCCAGAGGGTCCAGACTTGTCGGTCAAAGTTTGGTTGGAATCCAATTTCCACAGAAGCCCGGATAGGGATCATTTATCGAGGAATCTCGATCGAAACCTTCAGCAGGAGCTCAGGACAAAAGTCTGGCTCCTGTGGGAACCCGGACAAAGCCTACCTGTAGCTGGAGTCGAAGGCGAAGTCCGACTCCCGTAGGAGTCCGGACGAAGCCTCCCTGTAGTCGAAGTTGGAGATGAAGTCCGGCTCCCGTAGGGGTCTGGACGAAGTCTTCCTACTACTGAATTTGGAGATGGAGTCTGGCTCCCGTAGGAGTCCGGGCGAAGCCTCCCTGTAGTCGAAGTAGGAGATGAAGTCCGGCTCCCGTAGGAGTCCGGACGAAGTCTTCCTGCTGCTGAATTTGGAGATGGAGTCTAGCTCCCGTAGGAGTCCGAGCGAAGTCTTTCTGCTGCTGAATTTGGAGATGGAGTCCGGCTCCCGTAGGAGTCCGGACGAAGCCTTCCTGTAGTCGAAGTAGGAGATGAAGTCCGGCTCCCGTAGGAGTCCGGACGAAGTCTTTCTGCTGCTGAATTTGAAGATGGAGTCCGGCTCCCATAGGAGTCCGGACGAAGCCTTCCTGCTGTCGTGTTTGGAGACGGAGTCCGGCTCCCGTAGGAGTCCGGGCGAAGCCTCCCTATGGTCAAAGTAGGAGATGAAGTCCGGCTCCCGTAGGAGTCCGGATGAAGTCTTTCTGCTACTAAATTTGGAGATGGAGTCCGGCTCCCATAGGAGTCCGGACGAAGCCTTCCTACTGCCGAGTTTGGAGATGGAGTCCGGCTCCGGTAGGAGTCCGGGCGAAGCCTCTTTGTGGTCGAAGTAGGAAATGAAGTCCGGCTCCCGTAGGAGTTCGGACGAAGTCTTTCTGCTGCTGAATTTGGAGACGGAGTCTGGCTCCCATAGGAGTCTGGACGAAGCCTTCCTATAGTCAAAGTTGGAGATGAAGTTCGGCTCCCATAGGAGTCCGGGCGAAGCCTCCCTATGGTCGAAGTAGGAGATGAAGTCCGGCTCCCGTAGGAGTCCGGACGAAGTCTTTCTGCTACTGAATTTGGAGATGGAGTCTGGCTCCCATAGGAGTCTGGACGAAGCATTCCTGTAGTCGAAGTTGGAGATGAAGTCCGGCTCCCGTAGGAGTCCGGACGAAGTCTTTCTGTTGCTGAATTTGGAGATGGAGTCCGGCTCCCATAGGAGTCCGGGCGAAGCCTCCCTATTGCTGTAGGTCGGACGCCGGCAGAGTCCCCGAGGGGTCACTCCTGACACAAACTTCGGCTGGGGGGGTTTTACACCCAATAGGTACCATTGCTAGATGGTCACTTCGATTAGTACAGGAATTAGTTCCTGTGCTATCGGCTTAGGTTCGAACCTGCGGGGTCACACACATTAGAGGTTCTTATCTGATCTGATGGCTGATGAAGAGTCCTAATGCTCATGGACTATGAGTCCTACGTGTCTGAGACTCTGTGATCGAGAATCAGGATTCTCTGATCATGAGTCCCACACATTTTGGGTACCGGGGTCAAGAGTCCCACTGGTTTGGGACTCTTCGATCAGGGTTACATATCGATGAATTTTGATGCCCGATTACTCATCAGATTTGGACTCAATATTTATGAGAGATTTAATTAGTGATTTGATCACTAATTAACTCAATTTGATTGAGTAATTATTTTTGGATCAAGTCCAATTGAATTGGATTCAGTTGGGTTTGACCTGATTAGGTTAAGAGTTGACATAATTATCGAGATGGTTTGGTCCCTGATTTGATCAGGGGTTGGGCTTAATCAATTCCTGATTTGATAAAGATTTTATTAAGCCTAATGAAGCCTAATTAAGTTGGATTTAAATTAGTCTAATTGGGCCTAACTTATTTGGTTCAATTAGGTTGGTTTAAATAATGAAACCATCTTGACCCATTCTCCCTGCGCCACCTCACTTCCACTGCACCCATTTGAATTTACGAGAAGAAAGTTCTCATGAATTTTTTCTCATGCAAAGCCCTCCTCACACCCTACTTTAATGTGCCAAATGAGTGGATAAGGATGATTGGTTGGCCATTCAAATTCAAAACAAAGTTTGAATTTGAATGAGCAACCAATCTTAGCACCTTGACCTTATCCTCTTTTAGCGCCTCATTTATTATACGAGAAAATGTTTCTCATGAAATCACTCATGCACAAATTAAGCCATGCCCTCCTCTTCTTATGCCCTTAGTGGATAGGGATAAATTGATTTCTATTTGAATTCAAAATTTGATTTGAATTCAAATGTGCAATTACTCATCTTTATCCTCTCACATGGATAAGATGTTTGACATTGTTTTAAAAGGAGGAGAAGAGTGGGGTGTGTGCAAGAAAATTTTTGGAGAGAAAATCTGGACGTGAGAAATCCTTGTGTGTAAGGTGAAGGTCTATATCCTTTCGAGAGAAAAAGAAAGAAAAGAAAGAAAAAGTGTGCACAGGGTTTCAGTGAGTTCTTCAGGATTTCAGCCTGGAGTTCGGGAAGTGGGAAGGTGAGCTACGAGTGTCGTGAGCCCACCAAATTTTAGAGAGATCTTCAACATCCTCTCAAGTATGTCTGCTGATGATCTAGAGTATCCAAAGAATCGACAGACATCGATCGAAGGAGTTCGATCAGCATCGGCCATCGAAAGGGCTCTACAACGAGCTAGCACTTGTGAGGAGTCGATCAGACTGGGAGCTTCGTGTGGACGATCCACAGAGGCTAGACATACTGTGTGGCTACATCACGATGATCAGACTCTCTCGACGGTGATCAGATTGTGGTGATCTACTACCCGCACAAAAGTATTGTGTTCTGAACACATTACAGTAAAGTATTTACTGTTCAAATTCAAATTTCAAATTTAAATGCATGCATGCTATATATCATATTTAGATCCTAGTGTAGGGTAAATTCTTATTAATTAATTAGATTAATTAATAATTTCCACTATGAAATAGTGATTTTGAAAAAGTTTTAAAATTATTATTTTACCCCTGCACTGATTTTCCCCACAGTATCACATCTACTGGTTCATTATTGGGTTCAGATTCTTGGACTCGATGCTCTTCAAAGACTTTCTCTTCGAGCTCAATCTTCCTCCCACTACCTCCATCTTGGATAAACTCTTTTTTCAAAAAGATGGCATAGTGGCTCACAATCACATTGTGATCCTCAGAAAGATAGAAGTAGTATCCTATGATTCCTTAGGATATCCTATAAAATGAACTCTAAAGGATAGCCTCTAACTTGTCTGCCTGTTGTCGCTTGACATGGGCCGAACATCTCTAAATCTTGAGGTGTCCAAGAGTTGGCTTTTTACCATACCATAATTCATATGGTGTAGTAGGAATGGATTTAGAGGGAACCCGATTCAATAGATGAATCGCAGAAAGTAAAGTATGTCCTCAGAGAAAGTCTGAAAGATCTGTGAAGCTCATCATAGATCGGACCATATCTAATAGCATCCGATTCCTCCTTGTTGGGAAATGTGTCCCAAAAAGCCAATCGTCAAGCTGTTGACGGTTGAGCAACCAAGTATTGTAATTGATTTGTTAATAAATAAAATATATTTGGCATCTTCATCATAAGCTTTCATCTTCTAATGAACTCCGTTGTTATGATGAAGTCCTTAGGACTATTTAAGTTCGATAAAGAGAAGATTTATCGATGAGTCCTTAAAACTGTTCACGACCAAATGATAGGCTGTTAATAAGGACGACAGCTTCTATCGAGCATAGGTCGCTGTAGGCCATATGGGTTGGTTATCCTTTTAACCAAAGAGTGTGGAGACACTGGTATGGCATACAGGTGAGATGTAAGGGTACATCATCATTGAACATGACCAACTCCAGAGCATTCTGCTATCGAGAATGTCTTTGATGGGATATAGGTATAAGTGTCCCTTAGACTTGAGATCGCCTCAGTGACTTGCAAGCAACTCACTGTGCTTTGGTACTGGACTAACTGAATTTCTAATTCAGGAACGGAAGGCTTCTGGTCACAGTCAAGTACTTGTGAAGTCAGAGTGTGATCGAGATGGGATTGACCACTCCAAGAGTTGGAGAAGAATGAGTCACTGTATTTCAATTTAGCAAAACCTTGGCCAGGGTAATCCATCAGATGGATTTGATATTTTGAAATACAATGTGGACAACCTGATTAGAGTTGATAGTTGAACTCTGGGGTGTCCTATGATCATTTTGGTCAAGGAGATGAATTATATGAAAACTATATCCGCATGGGTTCTAAGGATGTTGTTCTACACATTCGACCTATCCAGTCGTCGGGTACCATTGCTAGATGGTCACTTCGATTGGTACAGAAATTTATTTCTGTGCTACCAGCTTAGGTTCGGACCTATAAGGTCACACACATTAAAGTTCATGATCCGATCGGATGGTTGATCAACGATTAAGAATCATTCTAGGGTTAAATGATCAATACGATTGACATTTAACCCAGTGCAAGTATTGCAGGAGGATCGATTAGCAAATCGATTGCTAATTGGCTTAATTTGATTAAGCCAATGGATTGAGATTAAGTCTAATTAAATATAATTTAATTAAATTTATTTTGAGCTTGATTGGATCAAGTTCAATTGGTTTATTGGATAAGCCAAGTGCAAGGAAAAACTAGTCCTAGTTCAACTAGGACTTGGGTCAATCTAATTTCTAATTTGATTAGAAAATTAAATCAGATTTAAATCTAATTTAATCTGATTAAATTAGGTTTTTAATTGGGTTAAGACCTATTTTAATTAGATTGATCTAATTTTGGTTTGATTTGGTTTGGAAAACCAAATTAAAACAAGTCATAAGATAGAATCCTAGTAAGACTGGGATTCCACCTTGCGCCACATAAGCCTTCCCCACGCCCTCTGTCTTATTCAACGCCAATCTTCACTTATTTTGTGTGACAAAAGTCCTCTCCCAGGTCTCTCCCACGTTCACAAAAGGTTTTCTCTCTTCTTTCTTACATGGAAGGTGGTTTGGATCAACTCAAAAAGGAATAAGTTTGGATTTCGAATTCTATGAGATAGAGTTTTAGAAATCCAAATCTCTTTCAATTTTACACCAAATTTATCCAAATTTTTTTTGGACTTTTTATGAATTTTAAGGTATATATTGTGCATCCTTTTCTAGTGATCTATGTACAAAAATATGGAGGAGGTGCTCAAGAGTTGGGCGCCCTTTAACTTGCCATGTTTGGATAAGCCTTGACTAGGTATTTGACCTAGACAAGGACTCTATCATATCTCATTATATAAAATGAGTTTATTTATGAAAGTTTAGGAGAAGACAGATATTTGAGAGATCTTTATGCCATCCAAAAATCAGAGAGAAATACCTTTGGGTCGTGGAGATATAAAAGATGCAAGTTAGGGTGTCTAGAGAGAAAAACGTGAAGAAGAAGAGGGTTTTCTTCTAGGGTTTTTTAGTTTTCATATCTTTCCTCCCTCCATCTTGAGTTTTCTAAGAGTGTCTCAGATCTAAAACTCCTTCTTCTACTTTCCATCTTTGGAAGAGTCCAAATCAAGAAGAAGGAGGCACCTGATCAACCATCAAAGAAGGATCAGCGCAGTACTAGCATACTGTGCTGATTTCCTGAAGCAGGACTTCTGATCGAGATTCGTGGGCTCATGTGGATGACTCCTAGAGGCTAGACGCATGTGCGGCTTGCAACATCATCCTCAAGCCCAGATCAGCAAGGTTAGAACGTCCAACTTGTAAGGTAATAGATCTGATCTATTGTTTAATACATACATTAGATATGGTATAGAAACATGTTGATATGATCAACATGTAGTTCATGCTATACTTATATATTTTAATTTTTGATTTAATGCTATGTAATAATCATGTAATAGTATCTTAGATCTAGGGATTCTCTGATTTTAAAAAATAAATTTTGATTTATTTTAGTCTTCCGCTGTATGATCTTGAAAAAATTTCAAGATCTAACCCTGAAACCCTAGATATGGTTCCTACAATTGGTATCAGAGCATAGGTTCTTTATTACATGATTATTTATACATGCTTAGATTATTTTTTAGATTAGATCTAATTTATAATCTGATTATTAAATCTAAAATTAAAATTTTAGATCAATCACAAACTGTAAGGTTGTCCTGCTGTAAGGTTTACCCCTTACAGTGCAAAGGTTGTCCTAGTTTGTGTAGATCTAGCTTTAATCATAAATTTGTTAGATATGATCTAGATTAAATTTATAATTTATTAGATTTAAAATATATTTAAATCTAAAATAAAATCTCTTTGTTAATAATTTTTGTGCAAAGAAATTATTTAAAATTGAAATTGTTTCAATTACATGAACCTGTTTAGATTAGATCTAAAGTAGTTTCATGTTTATTTCACTTGTATCTTGATTATGAATCAAACATGCAATATGGTTGGTAGAATCATATTGTAAAATTATTTTACATATATGAAAATTATTTTTTGAAAAGTCAAACCCAACCCTCAGCCCAAAACTTAATTAAGAATTAAGAAGTTGTTTGATTAGGTTCTAGGATTGTGAATTGAAGAACCTAAGACACAAATCATAACACATTGGGTTAACGGGTTAGTGAGAATTAGGTCCATTAATTGGGTTAGACCTATGGTTAGATTAAAGATGGACTTAATTAGAGAATTGACTAAATCTAATCAATTGTTGTCTTAGATTAGGTCAAGGATTCTCTAGATCAATTACAATAGTTGTAGTTGGTTAAGTCCATGTCTTTAACGAGAATCAAATGGACTTGATTCTTGGCTAAGTGGTCTAGCACGAACTGTTAGGTTGATCTAATTGAAACTAATTAAACCAGTTGGTGTCTAAGGTAAACCAGACCGGTGGTTTTTAATTGGGAGCCCGCTTACCTGGCTATTTCTGATGGTGTCTAAGACAAGCTTTGGCAGACCCTCCCACTGATCGAACTTACCTGGCCTCTTGGTGAAATTATGTTTTGATCGGATCACTTGACTATTCGAGCTGACCCATGTCAGCTAGGTAAATCAGTGTGACTGATTTAGGTGCTCCTAGACCAGCCCTTTTAATGGTCTTCCTTAAGCTGACTTGGTGAAGCCAGTGGGAGGATCATGATAAGCTGGTTCATCTGACCTCATTCTCTAAATTATTTAAATCTTCTAAAATTATTAGGTCCTTAAAATGATAAAGTTATGGAGATAACTGAGTCATAGCCTCCCATTAAGGTGTTTGATAATGAGTCCATTAACTCAATAATCATTGCAGACCCAAAGGCCTGGTGCTTGTTGACTAATGGAATTATCACTCATCATATGACGACTTGGAAGTGTCTCTCTAATGGTGGTTAGGTGAGCCAACCAAAGTTGGGCTTAATCATTCGTTGGTTAGATACACCAAGTATGATCATGTTAATGGTTGGACCTAACTGGATCCTTACAGTGGAGGCCAAAGCCTACTGATTAGGTTTCTGGGGCAAAATTAAAATTACTAGAAATTGTTTAGAGAAACAATTGGTTATGAACCTACCCTTAGATGTACATGGGTTGGCCAACCAAAGTTGGGCTTGTGTGCAGTCTAAGTGGATTCTAGTACCCACTAAGGAATTAGGGTAATTCCTCGAATTGGAGGTAGAGGCTACCAATTCGAATAAAATAGTGGGAGAAATCTTTTGATTAAAGTCTAAATCTTTAATTTTAATGAATCAATTACTAATTAGGTTATGGTTCTCCTTTGTATAAATATGGCCACTTCCCAATCGCTCCGATCATTGTTGGACAATGATAAGTTGGTGGGACCCAACTTCGGTAGCTGGTACCGAAAGTTGAAGATAGTCCTGGAGCATGAACGGATCTTATATGTGATAATGGATCCTGCACCTGAGGAGCCAGCTGTCAATGCACGTGGAACAGTCAGAGACACTTACCAGAAGTGGCTCAGTGACCGGACCACGGTGCACTATATCATGCTAGCTATCATGAGCGACGAGTTCAGTCGCAGATTCGAGACGGCTCAGCCAAAGGACATGCTTCAAGTGTTGGAGGATACCTTTGGCACACCCGATGACGTAGAGAGGCACAAGACTAGTTGTGCCATCTTCAACGCCAAAATACGGGATGGTGCCTCTGTCACTGATCATGTATTGTACATGATCGAGCTGATGGAAAGATTGAGCAAGCTCGGCTTTCCCTTGCATGAGCAGCTTGGGAAAGATGCAATACTGAACTCGCTGCCCAAGTCTTATCTCCCATTCCTCACTCATTATAGAATGACAAAGCCTGAAGAGAACTACCACGGGTTACTGGGGTTGCTTCAGAACTTTGAGAAGGATCACCAACTTTACAAGGAGTCGATGAACTTAGTGGGAGGTTCGTCTTCTGGTTCTCGACCTTTTGAGAAAGGAAAGAAGAACAAGAAGAAGAAAGTGAAGAAGGTGCAAGTTCAGGCTGGGACATCAGTGCAGAGCCAGACCAAAAAGAACAAGCCCGATAAGAGTCTATTCAACTGGCAAGCACCCTAGATTAGATAGTGTGTCAGATATCTACTTATGGCACTATAGGCTAGGTCATATAAACAAGAACAGAATAAACAGGTTGACTCAAGAGGAAATCTTCGAAGTCAGTGATTGTGAATCACTTCTAACCTGTGAGTCCTGTCTTCTTGATAAAATGACCAAGTCACCTTTTACTGAAAAAGGTGAGAGAGCTACTGAGCTCTTGGGCCTAGTACATACTGATGTTTGCAGGCCCATAAGCACCAGTGCTAGAGGTGGATATTTCTACTTCATAACTTTCACAGATGACCTATCCCGATATGGATATGTCTATCTGATGAAACATAAGTCAGATTCATTTGAAATGTTCAAATGATTCCGAAGTGAAGTAGAAAAATAAACTGGGAAGAGTATTAAAACTCTTCAATCTGATCGAGGAGGAGAATACCTTTCTAGTAAATTTTTCACATATCTAGGAGAGAATGGGATTCTCTCCCAACGGACTCCTCTAGGAACACCACAGCATAATGGTGTGTTTGAAAGGAGGAATCAGACTCTGTTAGACATGGTCCGATCCATGATGGGTTTTGCTAGCTTGTCGATATCCTTCTGGGGATATGCACTCGAATCGGCTTGTTATCTGTTAAATAGGGTTCCAAGTAAGTCTGTAATTAAGACTCCATATGAGATATGGACGGGACGTAAGCCAGCACTTTCACACCTTAGGGTCTGGGGGTGCCCGGCCTATGTCAAACGATTAGTCACAGACAAACTTGGACCTAGGTCTGACAAATGCTCATTCATAGGGTATCCCAAAGAGACAAAAGGATATTTTTTCTACCATGCTGATGAACAAAAGGTGTTCGTCAGCCTTAAGGCAATCTTTTTAGAAAAGGAGTTCCTTGGTGAAGGAACCGTTGCCTCTAAGGTTGAACTTGATGAAGTTCAACAGATAGAAGGACCGACACCAATAGCTGAACCTGAGTCGGATATGATTAGATCAGATCCGAAGTCCAATATACCTGCACCATTAAGGCGATCCGATAGAGTACCGCATTAGCCGGACAAATACTATGGTTTCTTAGTCCGGGACGGTGATCCCATCGAACTTGATGAGAATAATGAGGATCCGATCACCTATATGGATGCAATACAGAGACCTGATTTCGAGAAATGGCTTGAAGCCATGAAATCCGAAATGGAGTCCATGAAGGTCAACGATGTATGGACATTGGTTGATCCACCTGAAGGGGTTAAACCCATTGGGTGTAAATGGGTCTTCAAAAGGAAGAGGGGCACAGACGGAAAGGTGGAGACCTATAAAGCCCGTCTGGTCGCCAAGGGGTATCGTCAACGTTATGGTATTGACTATGACGAGACATTTTTTCCAATGGCAATGCTCAAATCCATTCGGATAATGCTTGCAATAGCTGTCCATCTGGATTATGAGATCTGACAGATGGATGTAAAGACAGCTTTCCTGAATAGAGAGCTGACTAAAGAGGTGTATATGATACAACCTGAGGGGTTTACATCCACAGATGAGTCCAAGGTGTGCAAGCTTCAGAGATCCATTTATGGACTGAAGCAAGCTTCTCGGAGTTGGAACATGCATTTTGATAAGGTGATCAAAATGTATGGCTTCATTAAGAATGGAGAAGAGCCCTGCATCTATAAATGGGCAAATGGTCCAGTTGTGGTATTCCTTGTCTTGTACGTGGATAACATTCTCTTAATCGGGAATGACATCCCCGCACTACAGGGAATAAAAGTTTGGTTGTCATCACAGTTCTCCATGAAGGACTTGGGTGAAGCATCCTACATCCTAGGGATGAAGATCTATAGGGATAGATCTAAAAGGATGCTTGGGTTATCCCAGTCCAAGTACATAGACACTGTGCTGAAGAGGTGTTGCTCCTAGATTGATTTTGATGATTACAAAGCAGATTGAAGGGATACAAATAATCTTAAAATAAAAAAATCCTTATGCTCTTCAAGGGCAAAATCATAATTTCACTAAAATCCTGATTTGATAGTATCATTTGATAGAACAAATGATTTGTAAACTATTGGTGAAAATTTCATTGTATTTGGACTTATATTTTTGAAGTTATGAAGGTTTGAAGTGCATGAGTCGACTCATGAGTCAACTCATGGCACTATGAGCTGAATGGCACGCAAAAAATTCCCATGGCACGCTGGATTTTTGACTTGGCATGACCTGTGAGTCGACTCATGAGTCGACCCACAAGGCATGAGTCGACTCATGAGTCGACCTCTGCTGATTTGAGCCGAAAAATCTAGAAATCAGACCTTCTGGTCTGTGCAACAGAAGTCGACTCATGAGTCGACTCCTGATGCATGAGTCGACTCATGAGTCGACCCCTGCGACGGAAAATGTCAGCAACGGCTATTTTTTTGCCCGTTTTAATTGCCATTTATGCTTCCTAAAATTGCTCTAACGGCTCTTTATCTACCTAAATTGTTTTCTCTTGCTTCTAATGCTACAAAATGCTTAAAATGGTGAAAGAAATTATAGATTAAATAGCGGATCAAACGTGAAATCAAAAACGAGAAGAACAGAAGAGAGGATCCGAAATCTGCAAGAAAAAGCCTGAGATCAATGAAAAATCCAAAAAGAAAAAGAGAGAGGATCCACAATATACCAGAGAGATTGTGAAAGAGAAAAGCAAGATCTTTCAAGGAGAGAATCTTTCAAGCTTATTGTTTCTACCTTGGTCTAGAGATCGTTCAAAGCTTTCAAGAGATCTTCAATCAACAATCAACCTCTTCTCAAGCATTCAAGCGTTCATCCACTTTGAGAAAATCCGAAAAAGGGGTTCTTCATTTGAGTAAAGCTTTTATTGTTATATTCGCTCATTTAAGGAGCTGTTATTGTATTAATCTGTGCTCAAAATTTTCTAACTCTTTGTGAGTTTTTGTTCTTATTTTTGAAGGATTTCTAAAACAAGGAAAGGTTGATCCGAACCTGAAATCAGAGTGTTTTGGGTTTACTTGTACCCGAAAAACAAGTGATCTAGCTTGGGATAGCTAGTGTCGGAGTTTCCGACGTTTTGTATTCGGGTTGAATACAAAGGATAGTGGATTGAAATTCCCAAGTAGGATCTTGGGGAGTGGATGTAGGTGCAAGGTTAGCACCGAACCACTATAAATCCTTGTGTTTGTGGTGTGCTTTATCGCTTCACTTTATTTCTTTATTATATTCTTGCATTCCTGCTTTAGGTAATTAATATTGAATTAAAGTCTTTGTTTTGTTCTTCATAAGTAATCTGTTGGGCTTAAAATTTTTAGAAAATCAATTCACCCCCCCTCTTGGGTTGCATAGCTGAGCAACAAGTGGTATCAGAGCCGGTGCTCTAGCCCTTCTTTGATCTAATAATCAAAGAGCCAAAGATCTATGGCAACCCATGTTGGTACTTCTCTAGCCGAGGGGCAATCAACAAACCGACCTCCACTTTTCAATGGGTCTAATTATACCTATTGGAAAGCTCGGATGAAGATTTTCATACAAGCACTCGACTATGATATGTGGAGTATCATAGTGAATGGTCCTCACACACCCACCAAGATTATAGATGGTGAGGAGTCAACCAAACCCGAGAAAGAATGGGATGAGGTTGACAAGAAATTGGCACAATTAAATGCCAAAGCCATGAATGTTCTTTATTGTGCACTAGATGCTAGTGAATTCAATCGCATTTCTACTTGTGCATCTGCTAAAGAAATATGGGATAGGTTAGAAGTCACCCATGAGGGAACAAATCAAGTAAAAGAGTCTAAAATAAACATGCTTGTACATAAATATGAATTGTTCAAAATAGAGCATGATGAGTCCATAACTGCTATGTTTACTCATTTTACTGATATAATCAATGGTTTAAAGAGTCTTGGCAAATCTTATACTAACAGTGAACTTGTAAGGAAGATTCTCAGGTCACTGCCAAGAACTTGGGAAGCCAAGGTGACTGCCATCCAAGAAGCAAAGGACTTGAACACTCTACCTCTAGAAGAGCTTCTTGGATCCTTGATGACTCATGAACTTAGCATGAAGCAACATCAAGAGGATGAAGTCAAAAAGAAAAGAACCATTGCCCTCAAATCCACAACTTCGCTTGATTATGAAACGGATGACTCTGAAGATGAAGATCAGGATGAAGAGATGGCTCTCATCACCCGAAAATTTAAGAAGTTTCTAAGAAAAAGGAAACAGGGAATGAGAAAGAAATTCACAAAAGGGGATCAAAGCAAAGAAAAGGAGAAAGATCAACCCCCTATATGCTACGAGTGCAAGAAGCCAGGACATTTCAGATCCGAATATCCACAATTGAAGAAAGGTCCAAAGAAGTTCAAAAAGAAGGCAATGATGGCGACCTGGAGTGCGAGTGATGACTCAAGCTCTGACGAGGAAACCTCAACAGAACAAGCCAACCTGTGCCTGATGGCACATGAAAATGAGGTAACTTCTGAATCCACTAGTGAATTTACTTTTGAAGAATTGCATGAAGCATTCTATGATTCAATTGATGAATTAAAGAAACTAGGGAAGAAAAACAAAGAGCTGAAATTGGAAAATCAGTCCTTAGTGAAACAAGCTGAAAATCTTTCAATTGAAAAATTCACCTTGATTCAAGAAAATCAAAACTTAAAGGATGAAATGAACAAGCTGAAATCTATAGTAGATAAGTTCACCTTAAGTTCAAACAAACTAAATATGATCCTTGAAAATCAGAAAGCTATATATGATAAGGCTGGACTTGGTTATAAACCCCTGAAGAAACAAAAATTTCTGAAGGATATTTATGTAAATTATTCAAGTAACAAGTCTACAAATATTACTTATTTTAAATATGGAAGAATAGGACATAAATCATACACATGTCTTATTAACAAATATGCAAACACAAAGAAAATATGGGTTCCAAAAGGAACCATTCTGACTAACCTGAAAGGACCCAAGAAAGCTTGGGTACCTAAGACAGAAACGTGACCTTTGCTTGCAGGTGTGTCTAGCATCCCAAGAAGGAAACAGGAAATGGTATCTTGACAGCGGATGCTCGAGACACATGACTGGTGATGAATCACAATTCATCACGCTTGATGCTAAGGATGGAGGGATGGTCACCTTTGGAGATAATGGCAAAGGAAAGATCATCGGGATAGGTAACATTGGTATCACTCCCTCCAAATACATTGAGAATGTTTTATTAGTTAAAGGTTTAAAGCATAACTTACTTAGCATTAGTCAATTCTGTGATAAAGGGTATAAAGTAAGTTTTGAATCATCTGTTTGCATTGTGACGAGTCCTATTAACGATGGCATTAAATTTATAGGACATAGGCATGGCAATGTTTATATGGTAGACTTGAATGATTTAACTAAATTAGACATGCAATGCCTAGTTTCCTTAAATGCTAAAGTAAATGAGACTAGTTGGCTGTGGTATCGTAGACTTGCACACATTAGCATGCATTCTCTCTCAAAATTAATTAAAAAGGATTTAGTTCTCGGTTTGCCAAAACTGAATTTTGAAAAGGATAGAATTTGTGATGCATGCCAATTAGGTAAACAAACTAGAATATCATTTAAATCCAAAAATACTGTTTCAACTTCTAGACCTTTAGAGCTCTTACATATGGATTTATTTGGACCAACTAGAACCACTAGTCTAGGAGGAAAATGATATGGATTTGTAATAATAGATGATTACTCTCGTTTTACTTGGGTTTTCTTTTTAGCTCACAAAAATGAAACTTTTCAAATTTTCACTAAATTTCATCGAAAAGTCACTAATGAAAAAGGGTTTTCAATTCAAAATATTAGAAGTGATCATGGAACAGAATTTGAAAATCATGACTTTGAAAATTTTTGTGATGAAAATAGAATTGGCCATAACTTCTCTGCTCCTAGGACACCCCAACAGAATGGGGTAGTTGAAAGGAAAAACAGAACCTTAGAAGAAATAGCCCGTACCATGCTTTGTGAAAGCAACCTTCCAAGATATTTTTGGGCAGAAGCTATTAACATAGCATGTTACATTTTAAATCGTGCTTTAATTAGACATTTTTTAAAGAAAACCCCCTATGAACTTTGGAAAGGAAGAAAACCAAATATTGCATATTTTCATGTTTTTGGTTGCCGATGTTTTGTATTAAATAATGGCAAAGAAAAACTTGGTAAATTTGATGCAAAATTAGATGAAGCAATCTTTCTAGGTTACTCCTCCACTAGTAAAACATTTAGAGTGTTCAACAAAAGAACTTTAGTAGTTGAGGAGTCCATACATGTTGTTTTGATGAATCTAACGATCTTCCTTTAAGGAAGAATGAGGGTGTTGATGATGCAGAGCCACTAATAGAAGGTATGAAGGAGATCACTCTGAAAGACTCAGCAACTCCAAAAGACAAGGATCAAGAAGACGAACAAAATGAAAGAGGTGAAGAAATTCAAGAACAACCTCAAGGTACAAATGACCTACCCAAGGAATGGAGGTATGTTCACAACCACCCTAAGGAGTTAATAATTGGTGATCCTATGCATGGGGTAAAAACCCGTTCTTCACTTAGAGATGTACTTAATCATTGTGCATTTGTATCTCAACTTGAACCTAAAACTTTTGAAGAAGCTGAAAATGATCATAACTGGATTAATGCTATGCAAGAAGAACTTAATCAATTTGAAAGAAATAATGTTTGGACCTTAGTAACAAGACCTAAAGATTATTCAATAATTGGCACAAAATGGGTCTTTAGAAACAAATTAGATGAGCATGGAAATATAATTAGAAATAAAACAAGACTGGTTGCTAAGGGATATAATCAAGAAGAAGGAATTGATTTTGATGAAACCTTTGCACCTGTTGCTAGATTAGAAGCCATTAGACTTCTACTTGCTTATGCTTGCCTTATGAAATTCAAACTATTTCAAATGGATGTTAAAAGTATATTTTTAAATGGATATATTTCTGAAGAAGTATATGTAGAACAACCCCCTGGATTTGAAAATCATGCTTTTCTCAATCATGTCTTTAGATTAAATAAAGCTTTATATGGTCTAAAACAAGCACCTAGAGCATGGTATGAAAGGCTAAGCAAATTTCTACTAAATAATGGTTTTTCAAGAGGCAATGTAGATACAACCCTATTTATTAAAAGAAATCAAAATGATATGCTAATTATACAAATTTATGTTGATGACATAATTTTTGGGTCTACTAATGAATCCCTTTGTCAAGACTTTGCTAAGCTTATGCAGGGAGAGTTCGAGATGAGCATGATGGGAGCACTCACCTTCTTCCTCGGACTCCAAATCAAACAATCAAAAGACGAAATCTCCATCACCCAAAGCAAGTACACCAAGGAACTACTCAAAAGATTTGGAATGGAGAACTGCAAACCAATTGGCACACCAATGAGTCTCTCATGTAAGCTTGACAAGGATGATGAAGGTAAATGTGTAGACTTAAAATACTATAGAGGTATGATTGGCTCATTATTATATTTAACTGCAAGTAGGTCTGATATCATGTTTAGTGTTTGCTTATGTGCTAGATATCAATCTAATCCTAAAGAATCTCATTTGAATGCTGTTAAAAGAATCTTTAGATACTTAAATGGTACTCAAACTCTAGGGTTATGGTACTCTAAGGACTCACAAATTAATTTATTAGGATATTCAGATGCTGATTTTGCTGGATGTAAATTAGATAGAAAAAGCACAAGTGGAACTTGTCAATTTCTTGGAGTTAACCTAATCTCATGGTTTAGCAAGAAATAAAATTCGGTGGCACTGTCTACGACTGAGGCCGAATACATTGCAGCCGGAAGTTGTTGTGCTCAAATCTTATGGATTAAGCAACAACTCGAAGATTTTGGAATCAAACTTAATGAAACACCAATAAGATGTGACAACACAAGTGCCATAAATCTATCTAAAAATCCAATTCAACACTCAAGATCTAAACATATTGAAATAAGACATCACTTCATAAGAGAACATGTTCAAAACAAAAATATAATTCTTGAATATGTTTGCACTGATAGTCAATTAGCTGATATCTTTACAAAGGCCCTTAGTGAGGATAGATTCTGTGAAATTAGGAGAAATCTAGGAATTCTAGATCCATATGCCTAAACTTCTCTCAATTTCCAAGAATTGATGTCAAATATTCTTAGAGCTCAATTTCCAACATCTACCCTGGTCCCAAAAGCTCAAGTTTATCATTCTAAAAACTTATCATTGAGCAAAATTCCTTCACTCAAAATTTCAAATTTTTCTAGAATTTATTCACATTTTTCCTGATTTTCTGAACTTCATGAGTCGACTCCTATGAGTCGACTCAATGGCAAACTTGTAAATCCCACTAACTTTCAACGGGTTCATTGTTTTTATACTGAAACCCTGTTCGTGAGATGACTCATCTTCCCATCGTTCTTCTTCCAAAAGCCGTCTTCTCCAACTCTTCTTGCTCCAAATCCAAGGATCAATTTTGAGGCAATTCTCCCTCCTCCTCTCCACCAAAAATCGCCTCTTTCAAAAGGATTTTCTGTGCTTTCTCGCTTTGCTTGGCGCGGTTGGAACGTGCCCTAGAACTTTACCAAACTTCCAAAATTCACTTCTTTTCTCCACCAAAAACCTTCGTCACTCTCTTGTGATCCCTCCTCCACTCAATTCAAGTCTTCTTGTCTGCTACTTTAGTGGATATGGCTCCAAAGATGAAACTTCCCCAAAGAAGGAAATCAATCCGTGAGCCTGAGGAAATTGTCCGAAAGAAAAGGCATGTTCAGTCTTCCAGTGTTCCCACTCCAGTTTCAGTACCTGCTCAAGGTCCCTCTCAATCCTCCATAAGCCTCAGTGTAAATCCTCTTTCTGATAGAAAAGTAGAAACCGGGAAAAATATAGATTTTCGGTTCTTTGAGAAAGAAGGCTTTACTTTTGCTACCAAGATCAAAAATCAAGGATGGGAACGCTCCCTTAAGGAAGTCACCTATGTTGATCTAGTTAGAGAGTTCTACCAGAACCTAAATTATGGAAATGGGTCAGTGACTTCAACTGTAAAGGGGATTGACATATGCTTGGATTCTAGGATATTGGGAGAAATACTTCAGTTGCCTAGTGAAGGATACTCATATATGGAACTCCCAATTAAAGAAGAAGGGATCAGAATTATCTTAGGAGAAGCTTTTTCAGGAAGTTTAAACAAATTGGAAGCAAAGCTATTATCCATTGAGATGAGGGTCCTGCATCAGATTGTAACAAAACTCTTCTTTCCTAGGAGTGGTAGACATGACTTACTATCTGGCAGAGATGTATGTGTCATGTTTCATATCATCACTCAGACCCCCCTGAACCTCCCTGCACTTATGATAGAGGCCATGAGAGAAACTTTGAATAGATCCAAGGCACACTTGCCTTATGGTATGGCCCTTACTAGAGTATTTAGGAGGTTTGGAGTTAGCTGTGAGGGGGAGGCACCTACCAAGCTCTCACATGTGGACACTTTCAACCAACACAGCCTGCACCGAATGGAAATTACAAAGACTGTTGGTGGTTGGATCAAGGGCTCTGAAGAAAGAGCTGAGGAGAGAGTTGAGGAAAGAGCTGAAGGCAGAGTAGAAGAAGAAGGTCCATCTTCTCCTGTACATGACTTCAGGGCAGCTTCACCAGATACCCAGTTCATTCCTGATATTGAGGCTGGCCCTTCAGAGTTTACTAGGATGCCCACACCAGTGTATCAGCCAGAGAGCAGAGCACCTCATTCAGAGTTCAGACTGGCTGACGATCAGATCGAGCATATATCTCAGCGTGTGGCTTCTTTGCTGTCTAGTCAGTGGAATAGTACTTCTTTTGCACCTGGAGCTACCTCTTCTGATCAGACCATTACTCCCCATATCTCCACTGTGTTTCAGATGATTTCAGATCAGTCCATCAGAATACAGCAGCTTGAGGACACAGTCTGGAGACTGACTGGCAGAGTTCTTGACTTACAGGGGCAAGTCCTTGTATTGGCCCATCCCCAGCCACAGGAGTCTACTATTGAGGTCACAGACCTCACTACAGAGGCTGGCAGGCTCAGAGGAGCACTAGAAGGTGGATTTGAATTACTGAGGAAAGAGATCCGAGGATCGAGTGAGCATGCTACCACCTAGTTCACTGCTCTACTTCAATCTGTTTCCAGAGCACTGAACGTACTTGATTCTATCAGACTCATGGTATCAGCCCTAGCATCTCAGCGTTCTCAGCCACCCAGTTCATCTCGCTCTCCTGCTCGTGCCAGCACCTCCACTAGTGGCAGAGGCAGACGGGGTAGAGGATGCACTTCTGATCCATCATCTCCTCACCCTATCTCTGATGACTCCGATCATTGACTTATCTTGATCTTTACTAGATCCTAGGTGTTAGTATCTTGTTCTAGGATCTATACCTTGGGGCCATGTATTGACAATTAGCTGGTTGAATTTTATTTTTAAACTATGTATTGAAACAATTATGTTTTTAATGGAATCATTTTTCACTTATATTTCTACCTTTTGTAATGATATTGATCATATTTTGGTTATATATATTCTTCTTGTGGAAAAATTGTCTTCTCTTTGTTGTTGTTTGCTGTTGATAATTGCTATATTAAGGGGGAGCAAACATCTGTGAAAAACTCTAAAGGGGAAGAAATTAAAGAATATTTCAAAAAAAAAAAAAAAGGAAGAGTTAACTATGTTTGATGATGTCAAAAAGGGAGAGAAATTAAATAAAAACAAAAATTGAAATTAAACAAAAAGCAAAACCCTAAATTATGAGAAAAAGGGGGAGAAATTAAACAAAAACAAGAATTGGAAGATTAAACCAAACTTGAGAAATTAAACCAAACTTGAGAAATTAAACAAAAATTGGAAGATTAAAAAAAAATATTGGGAAACAAATATTGGAGAAATTAAACAAAACTTTGAAAAATTTGGTATCGAAATTTGGTATCAGACAGAAATTAAACAAAAAGCCATCCATCAAAAGCAAAATCATAAGTACAATGCAAATAAGTATTTTTTTTAAACTTGCTCTGATACATCTTTTGAAATTTTATTCACCTTGATACATCTTAAGAAATTTGTTTTACTCTGATACACCCTACAATTTCTTTTAACTTGCTCTGATACATGATAAAATTTAATCTGATACAGTGTGAAAGTTTCTCTGATATATTATAACATTTGCTCTGATACAGTGTGAAATTTTCTCTGACATTTGCTCTGATACAGTGTGAAATTTTCTCTGACATTTGCTCTAATACAGTGTGAAATTTTCTCTGATATATTATAAAATTTTCTTGCTCTGATACATTGTAAAATCTTTTCTGATAACATTGTAAAAAATTATTTTTCTTGCTCTGATACATTGCAAAATTTATTTCTCTTCTCTTGCTCTGATATATCTTAAACTCAAAATGATCTAATACCCTTTTCAAATCTTTAAGAAAATGGACAAACTATTTTTGCATTTATATTACATGCCAAAAGAATCATACTCTTTTCAAGCATATACACCTATAATGGATTCTTTTGAAATTAATGCATTAACATAAATATTTTTGTTCAAATATTTTGTCATCATCAAAAAGGGGGAGATTGTTGCTCCTAGATTGATTTTGATGATTACAAAGCAGATTGAAGGGATACAAATAATCTTAAAATGAAAAAGTCCTTATGCTCTTCAAGGGCAAAATCATAATTTCATTAAAATTCTGATTTGATAGTATCATTTGATAGAACAAATGATTTGTAAACTATTGGTGAAAATTTCATTGTATTTGGACTTATATTTTTGAAGTTATGAAGGTTTGAAGTGCATGAGTCGACTCATGAGTCAACTCATGGCACTATGAGCTGAATGGCACGCAAAAAATTCCCATGGCACGCTGGATTTTTGACTTGGCACGACCTGTGAGTCGACTCATGAGTCGACCCACAAGGCATGAGTCGACTCATGAGTCGACCTATGCTGATTTGAGCCAAAAAATCCAGAAATCAGACCTTCTGGTCTGTGCAATAGAAGTCGACTCATGAGTCGACTCCTGATGCATGAGTCGACTCATGAGTCGACCCCTGCGATGGAAAATGTCAGCAACGGCTATTTTTTTGCCCGTTTTAATTGCCATTTATGCTTCCTAAAATTGCTCTAACGGCTCTTTATCTACCTAAATTGTTTTCTCTTGCTTCTAATGCTACAAAATACTTAAAATGGTGAAAGAAATTACAGATTAAATAGCGGATCAAACGTGAAATCAAAAACGAGAAGAACAGAAGAGAGGATCCGAAATCTGCAAGAAAAAGCCTGAGATCAACGAAAAATCTAAAAAGAAAAAGAGAGAGGATCCACAATATACCAGAGAGATTGTGAAAGAGAAAAGCAAGATCTTTCAAGGAGAGAATCTTTCAAGCTTATTGTTTCTACCTTGGTCTAGAGATCGTTCAAAGCTTTCAAGAGATCTTCAATCAACAATCAACCTCTTCTCAAGCATTCAAGCGTTCATCCACTTTGAGAAAATCCGAAAAAGGGGTTCTTCATTTGAGTAAAGCTTTTATTGTTATATTCGCTCATTTAAGGAGCTGTTATTGTATTAATCTATGCTCAAAATTTTCTAACTCTTTGTGAGTTTTTGTTCTTGTTTTTGGAGGATTTCCAAAACAAGGAAAGGTTGATCCGAACCTGAAATCGGAGTGTTTTGGGTTTACTTGTACCCGGAAAACAAGTGATCTAGCTTGGGATAGCTAGTGTCGGAGTTTCCGACGTTTTGTATTCGGGTTGAATACAAAGGATAGTGGATTGAAATTCCCAAGTAGGATCTTGGGGAGTGGATGTAGGTGCAAGGTTAGCACCGAACCACTATAAATCCTTGTGTTTGTGGTGTGCTTTATCGCTTCACTTTATTTCTTTATTATATTCTTGCATTCCTGCTTTAGGTAATTAATATTGAATTAAAGTCTTTGTTTTGTTCTTCATAAGTAATCTGTTGGGATTAAAATTTTTAGAAACCCAATTCACCCCCCCTCTTGGGTTGCATAGCTGGGCAACAAGAGGTTCAGCATGAAGAATTCCAAGAAGGGCTATCTACCGATAGGCCATGAAATTTCTCTCTCTAAGAAGGATTGTTCGACAACTCCTGAAGAGAGAGAGCGTATAAGTAGAGTCCCATATGCTTTAGCTGTGGGATCTATCATATATGCCATGACATGTACAAGACCAGATGTGGCATACTCACTAGGAGTAGTGAGTAGATACCAATCTGATCCTGGAGAAAACCACTGAAAAGTGGTTAAAGCCATCCTTAAGTATTTGAGAAATACTAAGGACCAATGGTTGGTTTATGGCGAGTCAGATCTGAAACTTGTGGGGTTCACAGACTCCAGCTTCCAATTTGACCATGATGACAGCAGGAGCGTGTCGGGTTATATCTTTACTCTGAATGGTGGAGCCATCTGCTGGAAGAGTTCCAAGCAGCATACGGTGGCAGACTCTGTTTGTGAAGCGGAGTACATCGCAGCATCAGATGCCGCGAAGGAAGCTGTGTGGCTGAGGAAATTCATCAACGAGCTCGGAGTAGTACCCTCCCTCGATGGTCCGGTCCTGCTCTACTGCGATAGCACTGGTGCCATAGCTCAGGTGAAGAAATCCAAAGCACATCAGCGGACGAAGCACATCTTGCACCGCTTCCACCTCGTCTGAGAGATCATGGATCGAGGTGACGTCGACCTTCAGAAGATCGACGGAAAGGAGAACCTGGCCGACCCCTTCACTAAAGCCCTGGCAATAAAGGAGTTCGACAACCACAAGTCGAAGATGGGTATTAGATACTATGCCGAGTGGCTTTAGGACAAGTGGGAGTTGTTGGGAAATGTGTCCCAAAAACCCAATCGTCAAGCTGTTGACGGTTGAGCAACCAAGTATTGCAATTGATTTGTTAATAAATAAAATATATTTGGCATCTTCATCATAAGCTTTCATCTTCTAATGAACTCCGTTGTTATGATGAAGTCCTTAGGACTATTTAAGTTCGATAAAGAGAGAATTTATCGATTAGTCCTTAAAACTGTTCACGACCAAATGATAGGCTGTTAATAAGGACGACAGCTTCTATCGAGCATAGGTCGCTGTAGGCCATATGGGTTGGTTGTCCTCTTAACCAAAGAGTGTGGAGATACTGGTATAGCATACAGGTAAGATGTAAGGGTACATCATCATTGAACGTGACCAACTCCAGAGCATTCTGCTGTCGAGAATGTCTCTGATGGGATATAGGTATAAGTGTCCCTTAGACTTGAGATCGCCTCAGTAACTTGCAAGCAACTCACTGTGCTTTGGTACTGGACTAACTGAATTTCTAATTCAGAAACGGAAGGTTTCTGGGCACAGTCAAGTACTTGCGAAGTCAGAGTGTGATCGAGATGGGATTGACCACTCCAAGAGTTGGAGAAGAATGAGTTGCTGTATTTCAATTTAGCAAAACCTTGGCCAGGATAATCCATCAGATGGATTTGATATTTTGAAATACAATGTGGACAACCTGATTAGAGTTGACAGTTGAACTCTGGGGTGTTCTATGATCATTTTGGTTAAGGGGATGAATTATATGAAAACTATATCCGCATGGGTTCTAAGGATGTTGTTCTACACATTCAACCTATCCGGTCGTCGGGTATCATTGCTAGATGGTCACTTCGATTGGTATAGAAATTTGTTCCTGTGCTACCAGCTTAGGTTCGAACCTATGAGGTCACACACATTAGAGTTCATGATCAGATCGGATGGTTGATCAACGATTAAGAATCATTCTAGGGTTAAATGATCAATACGATTGACATTTAACCCAGTGCAAGTATTGCAGGAGGATCGATTAGCAATTCGATTGCTAATTGGCTTAATTTGATTAAGCTAATGGGCTGAGATTAAGTCTAATTAAATATGATTTAATTAAATTTATTTTGGGCTTGATTGGATCAAGTCCAATTGGTTTATTGGATAAGCCAAGTGCAAGGAAAAACTAGTCCTAGTTCAACTAGGACTTGGGTCAATCTAATTTCTAATTTGATTAAAAAATTAAATCAGATTTAAATCTAATTTAATCTGATTAAATTAAATTTTTAATTGAGTTAAGACCTATTTTAATTAGGTTGATCTAATTTTGGTTTGATTTGGTTTGAGAAACCAAATTAAAACAAGTCATAAGATAGAATCCTAGTAAGACTAGGATTCCACCTTGCGCCACATAAGCCTTCCCCACACCCTCTCTCTTATTCAACGCCAATCTCCACTTATTTTGTGCGACAAAAGCCCTCTCCCAGGTCTCTCCCACATTCACAAAAGATTTTCTCTCTTCTTTCTTACATGGAAGGTGGTTTGGATCAAATAAAAAAGGAATAAGTTTGGATTTCGAATTCTATGAGATAGAGTTTTAGAAATCCAAAACTCTTTCAATTTTGCATCGAATTTATCCAAATTTTTTTTGGAATTTTCATAGATTTTAGGGTATACATTGTGCACCCTTTGCTAGTGATTCATGCACGAAAATATGGAGGAGGTGCTCAAGAGTTGGGCGCCCCTTAACTTGCCATGTTTGGATAAGCCTTGACTAGGTATTTGACCTAGACAAGGACTCTATCATATCTCTCTGTATAAAATGAGTTTCTTCATAAACTTTTAGGAAACGATAGATATTTGAGAGACCTTTGTGCCATCCAAAAATCAGAGAGAAAAACCTTTGGGTCATGGAGATATAAAAGATGCAAGTTAGGGTGTCTAGAGAGAAAAATGTGAAGAAGAAGAGGGTCTTCTTCTAGGGTTTTTTAGTTTTCATATCTTTCCTCCCTCCATCTTGAGTTTCCTGAGAGTGTCTCAGATCTGAAACTCCTTCTTCTACTTTTCATCTTTGAAAGAGTCCAAATCAAGAAGAAGGAGGCACCTGATCAACCATCAAAGAAGGATCAGCACAGTACTAGCATACTGTGCTGATTTCCTGAAGCAGGACTTCTGATCGAGATTCGTGGGCTCGTGTGGACGACTCCTAGAGGCCGGATGCGTGTGCGGCTTGCAACATCATCCTCAAGCCCAGATCAGCAAGGTTAGAACGTCTAACTTGCAAGGTAATAGATCTGATCTATTGTTTAATACATACATTAGATGTGGTATAGAAACATGTTGATATGATCAACATGTAGTTCATGCTATACTTATATATTTTAATTTTTGATTTAATGCTATGTAATAATCATGTAATAGGATCTTAAATCTAGGGATTCTTTGGTTTTAGAAAATAAATTTTGATTTATTTTAGTCTTCCGCTGTATGATCTTGAAAAAGTTTCAAGATTTAACCCTCAAACCCTAGATCTGGTTCCTACACTCCTTTCGGATATCCCATTGAGCTGAGGCATCTCTGGAGGTATCCACTATGAGACTATGCTATTTTCTTTGGGATAGGCTCAAAATTTCTTGCTAAGATATTCGCCTCCTCGATCTGATCGAAGAACCTTTATGAGTTTTTTGATCCATTTTTCTACTTTATATCTGAACTTTATGAACTTTTTAAAGGCTTTTAGACTTTCAGTACATCAGATACACGAACCCATACCATGAATAATCATCAATAAAAGTTATGAAGTAAATATAGCCACCCCTGGCTTGTATATCAAATGGATCATATACGTCAGTGTGTACTAGGACTAATATCTCAGTGGCCCTTTCCCCTTATCCCACAAAGAGTAGCTTGATCATTTTTTTTTGAAGACACGATTCACAGACCGAAGAAGACTCAGAAGTTAATGTTCCAAAAAGACCATCTTTCTCCAATTTGATGAGTTTGTCTTCTCCAATGTGGCCTAGCCTAAGGTGCCACAGATACTTTTGATTGATCCTATCTCTAGATCTCTTAGACCCTATAGCATTCACTATTTTCTCATTAATGCTTATACTTACATCCGTATGTAAATGGTAAAAACTATCAATCAAGAAAGCACATGCCACAAGTTTATTTTCAAAATAAATAAAACACGTCTTTATTGAAATAAAAATTATAATTATCCTATGCCAGTATAGAAATAGAAATTAAATTTTTATTGACTATAGATACATAGAAATAGTCTTTTAAAAGCAAAGTAAATCCTAACGATAGTCGCAGATGATAGGTCCCGATGGCCACAGCAGCAACTCTTGCTCTATTGCCGACTCGGAGAGTGATCTCGCCTTCTCTCAGCCCCCTAACTTCTTCAAGACCCTATATTGAAATGCACAAATGAGCACTTGAACCAGAATCAAGAACCCAACTAGAAGAAGAGGAAATCGTTAGATTAGTTTTAATAACGAGCAACTCAGATGTACCTTTAGAAGGCCCATCCTTCTTCCTACTCTTAATAGTCGCCAGATAGGCCAGACAATTCCTTCTCCAGTGGCCTTCGACATTGCAATGAAAATATTTTTCTTTATCATCGATCTTCTTTGAAATCTGTTTCTTGGGCTTGACCTCATTATTCTGCTTTTTTGCGAGCTTTTTCTTCTTCTTAAAAGAAGACTTCCTTTTGGAGGAAGCCCACTCCACAGCCAGAATTGTGCCCCTTGAGCTCTTCAAGATGTCCTCTGCAGTCACCAGCATATTCAATAACTCTGACAAAGTGGCATTAATCGTATTCATATGGTAGTTCATAATGAACTATCCATATGAATCAGAAAAAGACTGGAGGATTAGATCCACCTGTAGTTTCTTGTCCATGTTCATCCTGAGCTTCTGAAGCTCCTCTATGTCTTTGATCATTATCAAACAATGATCAATGACGGACTGCCCATCATACATCTTCGCTCTAAAAAGTCTCCTAAAGATCTCAAAGTGAGCCGTGCAACTCTATTCACCATACAACTCTTGCAGGTGAACCAGCATCTCCCTGACAGTCCTCATATCTTCATGTTGTTGCTGAAGATCATTGGACATGGATGCTAAGATATAGCACTTCACCTGGTTATCTTCGTCCATCCACTTCTCAAGTGCAGTTCGTTGATCAACGGATGGACGAACAAGTAACACAGGTACTTTCTGATCGAGGATATGGGTGAGTTTTTTAAAATTGAGAACAATTCTCAAATTTCAGAGCTAGTCTTTGTAATTGGTGCCAGTCAACCTATTTGTATCAAGGATTTGGGCTAAGAGATTTGAACTCGACATGGTTATCTACAAAGAAAATAGTTTCTAGTTAGATTTTATCCTTATAAAATTATTTATTCTAAAAATTTTAAAAATAAACAAAGGCTCTCATTATTTTTTTGAATCTTCCACATTCCTCAGATGGAGAAATAAAAATCTATATACGATCAGTTTCAAATGGATACTGTAGTCTCATCAATCTATACACACCTCACCTAATAGTTATTGGTGAGTACAGACCAATAAGTGGATAATATTTTATCCATTGCTTTACTAAGCAAGATACAGTGGGCTTGGCCTCTAAGTCCTGTGGTCTTACCTAATAGTTATTGGCACATTTCTTAGTTAAGTCAAACCCATCATTTACCAGCGGATGCAAAGTTGTCATTGGGATCCTCACCTAATAGTTATTGGGCCCAACTCCATCTCTACCTCAGGACATCAAATGTTAATAAAGTGGTTGTACCTTCCCAATACAATCGAACCACTGTAACCAATCGAGAACGATCAATACTAGGAAGGCATCCGCATCTCTACAATGATGGAAGATCTTTAGACTTAATATTTAATGAGAAGATTTAGATTTAGGTCTCTTCTAAATCAGCAGATCTGACATCCGATTGATTAAATTAGGTAGTACATCAATATGTCTAACCATCCTAGTTGGCATGGGTGAACCTGAGTCAACAAGTAACCTAACACGAAATTGAATCTTTCAAGATGGCTGGGTAAGTTAAGATGCGTGAGGATCTCCCCGTTGCTTTCTTTAGACACCAATCAAAATTGATCAGATCAGACAACAGAATCAATTAAATAATCACTATCTAAATACTTGTCTTATACATCAAATTGATCGATTAGAATCAATTAGATTGACCTATTGAAATGGATCCAAACCACTGAGCCAAATTCGGTCTTAAGTCAATCAACTCACATCAAAATGTGAATCGATACGATCAACTATAACTAAAATTAACTTTGAGCCTCTTTGATCAAATCTTAATCATCCGTCGATTAGATTCAATCAACTGCTCAAAATCGAAGATGGGCCTGATCTAATCAATTAGACCCTAATTGTAGTTTGTTCACTTAGACCTAATTTGTTCAACTCATACCCACATGTAATAATATAATTTCAGATCTAAAAATAATTTTTAGATTATGTTTCATTACATGCAATTAATGACTTATGATCTTGAAACTGTTTTAGATCTAAACCTAGTTTCATATATCGAATATATGTAGTTTCAAATCTAAATCAAATATGCATCACATATACATTAATTTCAGATCTAAAACTAAATTTACACATATCAAATATGTATAAAATTAGATATGAAATAATGATCAAAATATTTTAAAAATATCTTTTCAAAAATTAATTCACATCAAAATAAGACAACCTTTACAATATAGGGGATAAACCCTATATCAGGATTGAAGGAAAAAATGCTTTTTTCTTTGTAGGATCTTCCAGATCTAATGAGATCTGGGATGAAATATTTTTTTAAAAAAATTATCCTACTTTATTTCAGATCTAAGGTTTATTAGATCTGATTCTTATTATCTGATATTTAATCTAAAATTAAATCTAAAACTTGAGGATTAGAGAAATACCTCTAGAGTAACTAGATTACCCTGTAGATGATCGCAGTAATGCCCGAGGTTCAAAAATAGCCACGCAGTCGTCTGGCCTCTATCGGTATCCACTCGAGTAGGATCTAGATCATCTTCTCCTTGCAAATCTCTGCTCTAAAAATTAGATCTGGATCTGATCTGAAAGATCTTCAAAAGATCTTCTGAAGCTGGAGCAGCAGCTTCTCGACAAATCCCTGCAGCCTTTTGATCAGAGAGCCACCATGCCTTGGACAAGCACCAGATGGATGCCCAACTTCTTGGACGTGAAGAGGGGAGAGAGAGGACCAGAGGGGGTATGAAGAAGTAGAGGGGTTTCATATTTTTTCTGAGTATTGAGCAGATTCTTTAAACCCTAGGCGCAGACAGGGTTTAAATAGACCTTGCTGCGCCATGCAGTGCCACATCATTCGACCAATCAAAAAATTTCAATTAATTATAAAAAAATTCTGATTAATGGAGTGATATTATCTGATCATATCAGATAAGAACCCCACCAAACCCTCCTATTGTTGGTGCCAACACTGGATAAACACAGTGAGATTGGTGCCCAACAGTTTGAGTCGATCAAGGCATAGAGTCCTCATCACATGGGACTCTATCCTTATCCACTTGGGGCGCACGCCCAATCTGATCTTGGCACCTACTTTGAGGCCTAATTTAGCAGGTGGATACTCCACAAAAACTCTCCAATGACTTCTTTGTTAGATATGTGCCCTAAATGCCAGATCGGCTGACATATTCCTGTACAGATCTAAGGGCAAATTTGTAATTTTGACTATAAATGAATAAAAAGATTATTCTTCTATCACATTATGTACATTGTGTCTGTGATACATCCTTTGAGTTAGTGAGAATGTAAATTCATATTTTCAAGAGTTAAAAATTTAAGGCATGAATTTACATAACTAACTCATAAACAACTCCTGACCATAGGATCATCACAAGGATGGTGATCGATCTGAAAGGTTGGTGTATGATTGCTTTTATAGGATAGATGTATCTTGAGTCTATGGTATGGAGATACCAGAGCGAGAGTACAGGTATTCATTGAGAATGAGAGTACTGAGCGTGACCATTTCGAGCAATCATAAGGAAGTCTACCTTCTCATCGATGACTAGCTCGATGCTGCAGTTGTGTGTCTAGTTCTTTGATCTGAGGTGCATCGACAGTTCACCTTGAGTGTGTTATAGTTTGACTACACCATAACTCGATCTCCTAGCCATTCAAAATCCTGAGGTGTATGTTGGCTGTAGCATTTCATTGTAGGAACTAAGTCATCCCAAGATGGGATCTATCAACCTCGGTAGATGAGAGAAGTAGTCCTATGATAATTAAAAGATCGAGTCCTTAAGCCCATGGCCATGGTAGAGTAAAATAATAAAAAAGAGTTTTTCATTAAGATTTCACATCAGACTCGGATCGATCGATTAACTCATATGACTGATGTTGGGTTTGACGAGTTCACCTTAACCCTAATTCAGTCGAGACTCATGATAGAGGAACTCAATCACACAGGTAACTACACCGAGAGGTTCATCTTCAGTTCTGATGGATTGCCACCACATACTGCTAGGTGTCACTGATGGGTTTTGAGAGCAATTAGAATGATATTGATGATCGATCATTCTAATTGTCTGAATCAGAAGAGTTCTGGTCCATCGAAAGGAGTTTTGATGATGTCGATGATGAGATCATGACATGCCTCATTATCATACGAAATTGAACCTAACTAGGTCACACAAATAAGGGTTAGGGTCTGGATGTCATCAATTGGGCTAACTCAATTGATTTGGATTAGATCCAATTAGGTTCAAGGAAATCGTGCTAGCACACGATTGAGCCTAACTTTCTCCTCGTGTAATCTTTTCTGTCTCTACTGAGCCAAATATGATTTGACTCATCCAGAGAACCTTGGAAAGATTTTTCTCAGTCTAAATGAAGCTTGTCCTGCTTAGAAAAGGTTTGTCTTAATTCATGAGATGAATTTAAGACAACATTTGCTATTTCCTAGCGCCTGCCAATTTTATTTTAGGACATCTGTCAAAAGTTGACATATGGGTCTTAAACTGAAGAGGGCTCAATGGAGAATTTTTATGGAGTGTCCACATGCTAAAACCCAATTGAATTGGGTGTCATAATCAGATTATGGAATGAGCCCAATTGGATTAAAGTAGGCACCCCAAATGGATAAGAACCAAAGAGTCCTGATAAACATGGACTCTTTGGTGCCACCTTGATTGAGCTTATCCAATGTTGGTGCCAACTTAGGAGAAAGGGTGGGATTCTTATTTGATATGATTAGATGACATCACTCCACCAATCAAAATTTTTTCAAAATTTATTATAATTTTTTGATTGGTTGAATGATGTGGCACTGCGCAGTATACAGGGTCTATATAATCCCTGCTGCGCCTAGGGTTTCATGGAAGAAATTATTTTATGCACAAAACCTAATAGCTGCCACCTCTTCCCCTATTCTCTATATCCTCCTTGCTCTCCTTCCTCCCCTCTTCACATCCAAAGAGTTGGACATCCATCTGGCAAAGATCCAAGGCATGGTGATGCCTGGAACAGAAGGCTGCAGGACATCTTCGACAGGCTGCTGCTCCAACTTTAGAAGGAGTTCTGAAGCACTTTCAAATCAGATAAAGATCTGATTTTTAGAATATAGATTTATGAGGAGAAGATTTTCTAGATCCTATCTGAGTAGATATCGGTAGAGGCTAGGCACTTGCGTGGCTACATCAGAACCTCGGGCTGTGCAGAGATCATCTACAGGGTAATCAGATTACCCTTGAGGTACTTCTTCTTTCATCATAGATTTAGATTTAATTTTAGATTTTAAATATTAGATAATAAAATTAGATCTGCTGAAATATGTAAGATAAATTTTTTTAAAATTATTTCACCCCAGATTTGATGAAATCTGGAAGATCCTACGAGGAAAAATGATTTTCCCTCCTTCAAGTGGTATCAGAGCCAGGTTGTTGGCTCTATTTCAGATTTATTTTAGATCTAATTTTAATTATTATTTATATGATATTAAATAATTTTAGATATCACATTAGATATGATAGGATCTAAAATTAAAATATTTAAAATTAAATCTAAGAAGATCTAACATGCATAAGATGCATGACTAGACTAGGATTAGTTGAATCCATAAATGGTCTTAAGTTTTATATTTTAATGAGATTAAAATATAAATTAAATCTAATTTATTTTTTATTTTTCTAATATTATAAGTATTATAATCAGATCAAAAAATAGAAAATAAAATTTTAATTTTTTTATAAAATTGATCTGTTGCATGCCTAGACTAGTTGTAGAATTATTCCAGTAACTTGTCTAGAATAATTTTTATTTTAAATAGTTTAATTTAAATTCTATTTTTTAGATATTATATCTGATGTATTAGATCTGAAAGTATGTTAATTAGATTGATTTTTGATACATGAGATGTATGCAAAGCATGTATTAGTTAGATCTTAAATTATATATGTGATATGTTAATTTAGATTTAACTAGTTTTGTAGTTAAATTTATATTTTTGATTTAGGTGTTCCTCATGGCCATCTGGTCATAAGAACAAAGTAAGATTTTAAGACCCTCTCTTCCCATTCAATGGGGTGTTCATATGACGTGTAAGGGTACCGCGCATTCATCCTTAATCAGAAATCAAAACTTACTTTTCTGCAAAACCCTAGATCCTGAAACTCTAAGATTTATTTTACATACTTTGTTTATGAACCCAAACTTAATTAATAAATTAAGCTTATAAAATTAAGTTAGGTCTAAAATTGAGAATTTCAGATCTAAGATATTTTCATAAAATTGGGTTCGGGCTTGGGTAGCTCAATTAGGTCTAGCGATTGATCAAACTGAATCAAGAGTTGGTTAGGTGGGATCATGAAAGCTAATAATTGACTAGCCTAATAGGATTAAGTCTGGGTCAAGGTTGAATCATATTTAGATGTGACTCGATCAAGTTAAGACCTAATTTGGCTCAGTGGTTAGAGCTTGGATTGTAGGCTAACCCAATTAGTTTTGGTTCGATAATTTGGTGTCTAAGGTAAGTTGGGCAGATACGATCGACTGATTTTTAATTGGGAGCTACTCGACTCAAATGCGTTCTTGTAGAGTTAATGGCATATCCCTCCCATCGGTCTCACTTATCTGGCCATATGTGTCGACTCAGTTCTGATTTAAGGTGGCTAACAATTCGAGCTAACCCATGCCACTAGGTTAGTCATAATTGTTATGACTATGTCAAGTCAAGTTTAATGAGACCTAAATAAATCTTCCTAAGAAAATATTAAGTGTAGGTCTTCCACCATTGTGGATGTGCGGGCCCTTCTCGGGGTTGATTGTTCTCGGCTGGTTACAGTGGCTCAGTTACATCGGGAAGATGCAACCATGTCCATTAGGCATTGGATGCTACAGATTAGAGGATGGGTTGGGCTCAATATTCCAGATACGGTGAGGGATCCAATCAGAAATCTAGTTCGTGCAAATGGTGGATTTGACTTAACTAAGGATTGGAGCAATATCCCAGACACAGTGAGCTTCATGAATTAGAGACCAAGTTTTGGGTGCACCATGATTAGAGAATCATTGGACAAGAGTTGTCCACTCATCGATTGACCCATCACCAATAACTGTTAGGTGAGGTGGTGAGCCAGTCGGTGAGACTGCACCACCCATTAGAAATCACTGATCACGGAGATTTTCACATCTCTACCAAGGGAGTGTAGGGATTTGAAAAAATAGTGAAAGCCTAATTTGTTTAAAAATAAAAATTCTAAATAAATTGATTGAGTCTGATTACAAAATCTAACTAGAAATTTTTGACTCTCTATAGAAAATATGTCTGCCTCAAACCCCCTGACCAAAATTCTAGACACCCATAGACTGACTGGACCCAATTTCAAAGACCGATTGAGAAACTACAGAATTATTCTGGATTTCAAAAAATTGACTCATATCTTGGATTAGGACCCACCTGCCATACCAGCACGTCCGACTGCTGAACAGAGAGCGTCTCTAAAAAAGTGGACGGATGATGATAACAAAGCAAGGTACTACATGTTGGGTGCAATGTCTGATGACTTGCAGCGCCAACATGAGAATATTTTGACTATCCACCAAATGTTGGCTCACCTGCAAGAGTTGTTTGGTGAACAGAGTCGCACGGCCAAGTATCAAGTCTGTCAAAGACTTTTTAAGACCAAGGTGCGTGATGGGCAGTCAGTCCAAGATCATTGTTTGATAATGATCAAGGATCTTGAGGAGCTTGAGAAGCTCAATATCATCTTAGATAAGGATTTTCAGATTGATGTGATCCTTCAGTCCTTGTCTAATGCATATGGTTAGTTCATCATGAACATTCATATGCATAAGATGCAGTGTACCTTGACCGAGTTAATGAACATGCTGGTTACGGCTGTACTTTCTATGAAGGGTTCAAAAGGCTCAGTTCTTACTGTGGAGTGGATTTCTTTCAAGAGAAAGTCTTTTGAAAAAAAAAAGAAGTCTACAAAGAAGCAGAAGGTGGATGGCAAGAAGAAGAAGACAGAATCGAAGAAGAAGGCTGTTGATAAGGGAAAATATTTTCACTGCCAATCAGACGGCCATTGGAAGCGAAACTGTTCTCAGTACCTGGCCACCCTGAAGAACAAGAAGGATGGTCCTTCTGGAGGTATGCTCATTTTAGAATTTAATCTTATGATTTCTTCTGCATCCAGTTGGGTGCTTGACTCTGGTTCTAGTGCTCATTTGTGCATTTCTATGTAGGGTCTTAAGGAGAGTAGAAGGCTGAGGGATGGGGAGATGATCCTATGCATCGAAAATGGAGCAAGAGTTGCTGTTGTGGCCATGAAAACCTACCCTCTGTGATTACCGTTAGGATTAGATTTAGTTTTAAGAGACTGTTATTATGTGCCTGTAGCAAACAGAAATTTGATTTCTGTTTCATATTTAGCACAACAAGGCTATGTGATTAGCTTTCATAAGGATCATTGTAATATTTTTTATGAAAATAATAAAGATACAGATGGTTTTCTTATTAACGGTCTCTATCAGCTACATATTGATGTCTCTGTATTTAATATTGAGCAAAATGTGAATGCCATAGGAATTAAAAGGCCTAGAGATAGTCTAAATGATAAGTATCTATGGCACTTAAGGCTAGGTCATATAGCGGAAGACAGGGTTAACAAATTGAAAAAATTTGAGCTATTGAGTCCGTTGACTTTTGAGTCATATCCAGTTTGTGAATCATGCCTTCAAGGCAAAATGACCAAGCTTCCTTTTGTGGGACATGGGGAAAGGGCCACAGACCTACTTGCCCTAGTACATACGGATATGTGCAGCCCATTTGATGTGCCGGCTAGAGGCAACTACATCTACTTTATTATCTTTACCGATGATATGTCTAGGTACAGATATGTGTTTCTAATGAAACACAAGTCTGAAGCTTTTGAAAGGTTCAAAGAATTCAGACATGAGGTAGAAAAATAAACAGGAAAGCCCATTAAGGTTCTTCGATCAGATCGAGGAGGTGAATACCTTAG